>NC_045157.1:7151051-7156051 GCF_900700415.2 Clupea harengus
ATATTTTTCATTGACTGATTTTGACGGGCCAAAGGAGAGACCTATGGTCTTATTTGTCTGTTTTTATTTTCCTCAAATTTGAAAGAGGCTGCAGGATATAGTGATTTACTGTACTGTTACTTCAACCAACATGAAACAAGCTATGGTCCGGGCTGAATACCACCAAATGATCTGACCAAATGGTCAACCAGTCGTGAGGTAGACTCACAGAAAAAGGTAGTAAGGTACTAAGTGAGTTGTCTTAAATTAAACCCTACACTACATGCTAAGTTTAGCTAATCTAAACTGTAGGGTTGCTCTCATAATAACATATTAGCAGAAATATGTCTCAGAAGATGTTGAAATTCACCACAATCCATGTCTTAAAATACACACACAGAGAGTCATTAGTCATTATGCTACCTTACCAACGGCCATTAGGCTGTAGAGTTAGTCATTAAGCTACCTTACCCACAGTCATTTGAACAGCAACTCGATAATGTGATTTATACCCAGAGGTCATCCATTAGAAAGAGTTGCTTACCAGTAAAGGGTCAAACAGCAAATTACTGAAAATTTGCTTCTAGTATTTTGGGGAACTAGCAAGAGTGTTATTTAAACAGCATCATGTCTAATGGTCATCACCTCCTTAATGTGAAGGAACAAACACAAGGTCAAATAACACACGGTTATTAACACACGGTCACAGAGCCTCATCTCCCTTACAAAAACTAATAAAGGTAAAATAGCTTTTAAGTTCTTTGCTTCCCATAATTGGAACACTGTTCAAGTAGAGTTGAAACTTACCAAGTATTTGTCTGTCAACCAATTTAAGAGCCTTGTAGATGCTAAGGATGTGCCTCAATGCTGTTGTTTTAAATGATTCTCTGATTTAATTCTTTTTACTTTTATGTAATTTTTTTTTCAAACTTAACTTCTGAGTTGTTTAATGTGTTTTGTTTATTTATTTTGTCTGTTTTGTTTTGTTATGGTTTGTTTATTTATTGTTGTATGTATTATGTAGCCTCAATCAGGGCATTGCTGCAAAAGAGCTCTGTGCTCAGTCAATTCTCCCTGAATAAACAATGATGATGATGAAATGGAACCCTAAACATGAGCCGTGTTCTAATGCAGTGTTCTGTTCACCACATGAGCCGTGTTCTAATGCAGTGTTCCGTTCAACACACGAGCCGTGTTCTAATGTTCTAATGCAGTGTTCCGTTCAACACATGAGCCGTGCAGTGCAGTGTTCCGTTCAACACATGAGCCGTGTTCTAATGCAGTGTTCCGTTCAACACATGAGCCTTGTTTTAATGTTCTAATGCAGTGTTCCGTTCAACACATGAGCCGTGTTCTAATGTTCTAATGCAGTGTTCCGTGTTCTAATGCAGTGTTCCGTTCAACACATGAGCCGTGTTCTAATGTTCTAATACAGTGTTCCGTTCAACACATGAGCCGTGTTCTAATGCAGTGTTCCGTTCAACACACGAGCCGTGTTCTAATGCAGTGTTCCGTGTTCTAATGCAGTGTTCCGTTCAACACATGAGCCGTGTTCTAATGCAGTGTTCCGTGTTCTAATGCAGTGTTCCGTTCAACACACGAGCCGTGTTCTAATGCAGTGTTCCGTGTTCTAATGCAGTGTTCCGTTCAACACATGAGCCGTGTTCTAATGCAGTGTTCCGTTCACCACATGAGCCGTGTTCTAATGCAGTGTTCCGTTCAACACATGAGCCGTGTTCTAATGTTCTAATGCAGTGTTCCGTTCAACACATGAGCCGTGTTCTAATGTTCTAATGCAGTGTTCCGTTCAACACATGAGCCGTGTTCTAATGCAGTGTTCCGTTCAACACACGAGCCGTGTTCTAATACAGTGTTCCGTGTTCTAATGCAGTGTTCCGTTCAACACATGAGCCGTGTTCTAATGCAGTGTTCCGTTCACCACATGAGCCGTGTTCTAACGCAGTGTTCCGTTCAACACATGAGCCGTGTTCTAATGTTCTAATCCAGTGTTCCGTTCAACACATGAGCCGTGTTCTAATGTTCTAATGCAGTGTTCCGTTCAACACATGAGCCGTGTTCTAATGTTCTAATGCAGTGTTCCGTTCAACACATGAGCCGTGTTCTAATGTTCTAATGCAGTGTTCCGTTCAACACATGAGCCGTGTTCTAATGTTCTAATGCAGTGTTCCGTTCAACACATGAGCCGTGTTCTAATGCAGTGTTCCGTTCAACACGTGAGCCGTGTTCCAATGCTGTGGTTCTCAAATGGTCTGGCCTTAGGACCCACCATTCCCCACGGTCAGTCAGATGTGTTCCAAATTTGGTAGAATTCAAAGCTTAAAATAAACGTAAAAATAGAAACATCGGGCCTACTTCTATTCCCGAGTTAATCAGATAAAAATCAGACAGAAGTTATCTGGGGACAATTTGCTTCATCTTTTGCCCAAATTAATGATTCAAAGTTCACTTTATATTATTCATCAAATTAGCTCATTACAACCATACATGATGATTTCTCTCACACAAACACAAAACTGCATATAACATAGCTAAACTCAGTCACATGCTTAGTACAAGAAAATATGTTACCCAGCAATATATAACTACAAGAATTAGCAAAACTTTTTACTTTTCTAACAGAGTTATGAAATCTAACTCAAAGATTCAACTGGCCTAGCCAGTGGCAACCCTGCAGACAACTTTGAGTATTTCAAAGCTCTCCCCACAGCACGACTCCAGCCAAAACCTCCGACTCATACAGCGGGTCATGCATCTGCCACTCACATAGAACTGTGTCTCTTTCTGAGAGCTCCCTTTTCCCTTTGTGACTGAAGCATGAGAACCACCAAGACTCAGCTTTTTACTAAGCTTTTTCAAACTAAAAGCTACTGTTGAAATCTTTTCTACAAAAGTCATTAAAGTTCTGAAGGAACACACACACACACACACTTTAAGACCGATTCAGAATGATTCAATGACCCACTGAGAAAGACTTTTCTAATGTGTGAGAGAATGTCTCAGGTTCCATAAATATCTCCCTGCTTCACATAAGTATACAGGCTTAGTGTGCGCTTCAGAGATAATGAAACCTAATACAAACACATGCACAGATCTGACGCTTTGTAAACATAATACTGCCACTACACATTTTTTGGAGCTGGGACCTTTTGCAGTCTACGGCAATTAGGAGAGATCTGTGTTGCTCTGCTGCAGTTTTAGTCAAGTACGCCAATTAAGAAAACTGAGCTCACTGATTTTAAGTGACATTATTTTAAATCTGAAACTTCAGTGCGGAGCATGCACACACACACACACACACACACACACACACACACACACACACACTCACTCAGACACTTTAGTAGTTAGAGGCACCAGTAATTGCAAACTATCCTTCTATCCAACGCTATTAGTGTTCTTGCACAACAAACCTCAATCAATCAGTCATGGTTCATTAGGAACAGCAGAGTCTGGTGTGGTGGGAGACAGCAACGAATTGAAATGATAATGAAACCCGAAGGAGAAGGCAAAACTTAGCAATAAAATATTCTAAATGTCTAAAGGTAGAGACAAAACGACTGTGCAACAAACTGCCTTTGCCATAGGCCCCACGTATCATGAGTGTTTGTCTCCCTGTAGTACAGATGAAGAGAATACTCTGAAACCACACACACACACACACACAAAACACACAAACACACAACTTGTGGCAGTTTCTGTTTTATTATTTCTGTTCTTGGGCCCCTGTCAGTAGAGAAAATAGCTTGCCCATTTCAGTCAACAACTGACAATGTACTGATTGACTCACAGCACCGTTAACATAAAGCGACGCCTAAATAATCCTCAAACCGAGCCTGACAACAGTTTTTTCACAGAGAATCTGCAGAACTGACAGGGGGACGCTCCCAGAGTCCGCATCCTCAGTACGCTCTATACATCCTCAAGCATTCCTCCGGCTTCCTGCTGCTGCCAAGACGCCCTGGCAATCTGCATATCGTTACTGTCACGCCTGCCGCATGCTCCGCGATCACGCCTGCCGCATGCCCCGCTCCGCTCCGCGCTCGCGCTTCATTACGCCCGTTAACCAAACCCTGCTTCCCTCCCCTGGCCGCGCTGTGTCGCGCCGCAGAGTGATGCGGCCATTTTAATGAAACGTCAGCAGGTGATATTTATAAGATATTGAGCTAGCACATCCCTAATACAATGGGACACAATTAACAGTGACTCATTCCGCCTGAGTAAATCTGCCACCTCGGCTTGGCGATAGCTCCAGCTCCAGCTCCTGCGTGGCGCGGCACTGCCTGCCTGCCTTCCTGTCTGCCTGCCTGCCAGCCACCGCCTGCGTGACTCAGATGATCGATACGCCACGTCGTTCACAGGGATCCACGGGTGTCATTTAAAACGTATGAGCGAAGATGTCCTCTCCGCCACCGCCTCCACCGCCACCCCGGCTGACGCACGTCAGAGACGCTGAGTCCCTCCGCCGAACGGAGCAGAGCCGAGCAGAGCGGAGTGGAGCTGCCAGGCAGACGCGGACATTTTTAGTACAAGTGGAAACGGTACATAAATTCCCAGCTGAATAAATCGCACGTGATGAAACAGCCTCTGCAGCCGTTCCGTTTATACCCAGGGCATGGCATAAATCCACAGGAGTGAACCGTATGAGGGTAGGCTCCAAGGAAGAGAGAGAGAGAGAGAGAGGAAGAAAGACAGAGAGAGAGAGAGAGAGAGAGAGAGACAGAGAAAGAGAGAGAGAGGAAGAAAGACATAGAGAGAGAAAGAGGAAGAAAGACAGAGAGGGAGAGAGAGAGACAGAGAAAGAAAGACAGAGAGAAAGAGAGAGAGAGAGAGAGAGAGAGAGAGAGAAAGAGAGAAAACCCATGTCCTGTAACTGAGGGTAAGCGGTAGAATCATAAACAGGACTGTGTGGGTTCCTTTCGAGCCACAGAAGAAGTTTTATCCTCTTGGTTTCGTGTGGAATATGCAGTGGTCTGTGAACACATTCAATAATTCTTTTTTTT
>NC_045157.1:7161051-7173551 GCF_900700415.2 Clupea harengus
CTAATATTTACCCTAAAGTCGGCCGGCGGCTCCAGTCTGGGCGGCACAAAGCCAGGGCTAGTGCGGTTGCCGGCGCGGTGCAGCAGGCGGGGAGATAAGACTGACGCCCCCTACCTCCCCCCCCTCCGCCTCTGTCCTCCGAGAGACTCTCAGCACCTGCAAATCCCTCCAGCGCCGCACCGCTCTGATAAACCAGCAGGTGATGGGCGAGAGGAGAAAGGGGAGAGGAGGGGGTGGTGGGGGGGGTGTGGGGGAGAAGAGGGCGGTGGACAAGAAAAAGGCAGATGCAAGGAGAATGGCAAACGGATGAACTGGCTGATGAACTGTTTGTATGTGGAGGTGCTTGTGGGATTGATGCATGAGAAATGTAATTGTCTCCTTGTGGCCAGTGTTACCACATCATCAACATCATCAAGACAGGGCTGTAATAACAGCATCGCTATCAGCGGTGGAGTGGTCACATGAACCCAGTTTGAGATTGCGGCTCTCAGCTGTGTTTTGGTTTGATTAGGGATTTATTCAGTATTTTGAGTCATATATTCTGAAGATGTGTGGAAGAACATCTGTGCTTTCACTTTAATTCTGAGCATCGTTTGAGTGCTTTTCCTTCCCAGATGTTCCTCCTTCACAGATACAGAAATGTCATCTTCAGGCTGTGCTGTGAAGAAAGCTGAAATATGATTGTGTGTGTGTGTGTGTGTGAGTGGTTTGTGTGTGTGTGTGTGTGTGTGTGTGTCAGTGGTGTGTGTGTGTGTGTGTGTGTGTGTGTGTGTGTGTGTGTGTGTGTGTGTCAGGTGTGTGTGTCAGGTGTGTGTGTGTGTGTGTTTGTGTGTGTGAGGATCGAAATGAGATGAAACATTGTGAGGAGGGACTGAAATAAAAACCCCACAGGAGCTCACAGCCCTTCTGCGTTTCGGCCCCAGTCTGGCGACGTGATAGAGCCGCCTCCTCCGGCAGCTTAGGGGCTTTGGATCATCTAAACTGCACTCGATGGCGCATTCTATTGCCCCAGTGGTGCGCTGCCTCGCACGTACGTCCTCATCCCTCTCTCTTATTAAAATCACTCGCTCACATGTCCTGGCTCTCTGGAACTGGGTCTGTAGTCTAGTTGCAGTCAGTGGAACATACAGAGTAACAGGCAGCACAATGATACGCTGCGCTATCATGTACTTCAGTATACTAGTGTGTCAGGGTCAGGCTTAGGGCCAGAATGCAGAGTATAAGTGTGTGTGAGTGTGTGTGTGTGTGTGTGTGTGTGTGTGTGTGTGTGTGAGTACAGAGTATAAGTGTGTTATTTATACTGGAAAATGACTGGGTTGCAGTGCACTTAATGGTAAAGATACGACGTTATGAGGTCACAGTGTCACCTTTCCGCAAAACGCCCCAGTGCACCCTTATGTATTACCATGGCCCACCCAACTAATACACACTGGTTTGGTGTCCATAAAATCAAATACACTGTTTTTCTTTACTGAATTTATTTTATTGTAAAGCTATAAGGAAGAAGTACTTACAAGATATTATTTCTTTGATTTGCTCAGCAAAAATAAAAGACCACATTTCTTTTCTTTTCTTTTTTCTTCTTTTTTTTCAAACATGCGGGTATTGATCAAAACATAAGAGAAAACAATGGGACTAACCAAACAGGAAACTCAAAAAGATCTCACAGCCACTGGTTTGCGAAATAACAGATCTGCAAATCAATGGGATCGTAGTGACTAGAAGCCAGTGAATAGTTACAGTAGACAGACAGTGTAGACATCAGCATTCACACCAAATGCCTTAAGAACCCAACCAGTTACACCCTAACAGACCCTAATCTTAAAAATATTTTACATTTTAGTCTTCAACGGATTTAACATACTGTTTATTTTTTTATTCTTTTTTTTTCCTCTTTAAAAAGCTACACTTGCATGTACATAAAACTGTACAAAAGACAAGGCATCACAAGCAGGTGTCCGATATAAATATAACCAACATTTAAGCTACAAACTTGCACTCTCTGGTAAAGATATACTTGAACGGCAGCCATTTTGGCCTTGTTTTGTACCATCTTAGCACTGATGTTTGATTTGCCAGTGGCCAGCTCCTCCACGCATCGCTCTCAGCTCTCGGCTACGCAAGAGCTGTCTGCTTCTGCTCGTCTGCTTCACAGCTCTGGGTTTTCTCTATCTTTTTTTTTTTCTTCTTCAAATCATCCAGAAATGTTTCATTTGTAAAGGTGTGAAGAGACACTGAGGTCTCAGAAGCCATTTTGTTTCGTGCCACGCTGGGAGCTTCATTATGCATTGTGACATTACAACAGTATAAAATTTTTATCCATAACTCTTCATATGCATACAAATGTACAAGGTGGATTTCCATCATATGAGTCCATGTGACAGCAAAATTGGTTCCAATGTCACATATAATTTGATTAATTTACGTTGGTTTACCCTGTAGTCAAATACATTATTGAACACAGCAGTTTTAGATTAAATTTAGGCTGAAATTGGAAGGTGATCATGATGCAGATAGGGAAAAAAAGCACAGCAGAGAAAACAATCACCAAACAGAGTAACATAAGAAAAAAAATGGAAAAAAAGAACAGGTGTATTTGCAAACACTGGTTATACTTTACAAAGCTGAGTCCATCGTCTCTTCTAAAAAATAGCACTGGCCATGTAATTTACAGCAGTGCTGTTTCTTTATACTAGTGAGTAAACAACAGCAACAACAAGAAAACAAGTGTGTATGTATTTATAAAACTGGATATTTTCATGTTCCTATTTGCCTTCATTCTATGTTGCCACCATGACACCTAAATCCAGACCTCCAGTAAGACAGACTTCCCGGACAGCTAGACTGGCTAAGGAACACACTGGATCAGGTCAGGCCTAGATGGGTTCCTGTCCGTGCTGTTGTTCCAACACAGCGGACAAACACTGCTGTTGTTCCGTCTGAGTCCCACCTTTGGAGCTAGCATGCGAGTGACGCACGCCACCAGAGAGAGAGAGATGTGAGATTCGGACATTATGGAAAAAGCATAGAGCTAAATCCAGCGCGCGCCCGGTCAACAGCGTGTTGCTATGAGACGAAACAGCTCTATGAGAAATGGTAGACGTGCGCCTGTGAAAAGCAACAGCCCAGAGGTTTCCCCATGTCAATGGCATTGGCCTTCAATGCCATCCTCTTACAGTAAGACAAAGGCTGCCATAGCTGTGTGTCTTTACAGACTGTTCAGCTCACTAAATGCCTCAGCAGGTGCCTGAAGAGTTCAGACTGTGACAAAATACGGTTCCTGTGTTTCAACAGTGAAATAGTGAACTCTTGGAAAATTGGGGAATATTTTTTTAACCTTAATCAGTCACACCATTTCCCAAATTCCCACTTGCACTCTCTCTCTCTCCCTCTGTCTGTCTCTCTCTTTCTCTCTCTCTCTCTCTCTCTCTCTCTCTCTCCCATCAACTTTTTCACAGATGCACAGATACTCTTCCTCTCTCTCTCCTGAAGACAGCCCAAAGACCAACTGTCTAAACAAACACACTTAATGTGCACAGTTTGAGCAACTTCTGAGCACCGGAGGTGAAGGGGGTGGTGTTTTTGGTTTCACACACACACACACACACACGCACACACACACAGTGAGATTTAACCTGCCAGTGTTTGTGACAGGGTTTCTCTGGGGGATAAACTCCAGGCTTCTGCCACTGGGGAGAAGAAACTGTGTGTCTGTCACAGCGCGTTTGTGTTGATGGAGCCAAAGAGCATCCATTCGTCAGCGAGCAAAACAACCTTAAAGAAGATAACCTGGAGAACGAAAAGAATTACCTCTCTCTCTCTCTCTCTCTCTCTCTCTCTCCCTCCATATATCTCTTAGTCTGTCATGAGAATGATGGCAAACACTTTATACATCAACAAATACATCCATGAAAAGCTAATGCACTAAGGCCACTCTTCTCAGACCATGTAAAACGCACGTTAATTATTCATTCCCTCACAAATATAAACATACTCCGCTCTCTCCCTCCCCAGACTCCCCCCCTTTCTCTCTCTCATTTTTTTTTCTCTCCATCCCTGCCCTTCGCTTCAGCCTCTTCTTCGCTCCTCTCTTTTTTCGCTTCTCTAAATCCATCTGCCCTTTGGGCTCGGATAGCTGCTAAAGCCTCTCACGGCCGTGCTGTGGAGGCTGTGACTGTTGTGTCAACCCCAAAGGAGGTGGGGACCTCAGGTGCGGGGGGGGGGGGTGCTGGACCCCCTCATGGCTGATGGCCTTCGGGGGCTCAGGAACCTCAAGGAGGCCGGAGTGCTGGAGTGACCCGGGGAAGGCGGAATGGAGCAGAGTCCACAGGGAGGCGCAGGGGATGGAGGAGCAGAGTCCAGAGGGAGGCGCAGGGGGATGGAGGACGAGCTCTGTTTGCTCAGGAGGAGAACCCGCGTAGCGTCAGTCTTTGTGTTTGACATTTCTGTGATCACGTAACCGTTAGCTGTGTGTCTTAAACTAAGCGGTAAAGGAAGGGAGGAAGACAGAGAAGATGACATACATCCAATGGGCAGGGAGGCAGGGAGGACTGAACACAGGCTAGTCTTAAGGGTTCTTTCATAGCAATGCCCTTAGTTTTACTCCTATAAGCTACCCTGTTTTCAGGAAATCAACATGGTGGTTTGTGTCAGTGCACTATTCCATGTCTTAGTCTTGCGTTTGTCCTGTACATGTCAACTAAATAGGGTGTGCCTGTCTAGCTAGGTATAATATTTATTCAACGTTATGGCTAAAAGTACGAACCAACACGGCCTGGTCCATTCATCTTGGAGGTGATAATTAAAAATAGTTATAAATTCAGTGATTGGTTTGGAAAGCTATAGATTTGAAGAACTGCTGTATGATCCAGCCAAAATGGCCAAACAACAATCGTCATACAACACCAGGATCAGATCTGCTTGGAGATTAGCTTGTTTGTATGCATGCATGGGTGTCTCTTTCCGTCTATATACGTGTGTGTGAGTGTGAGTGTGTGTGTGTGTGTGTGTGTGTGTGTGTGTGTGTGTGTGTGTGGGAGTGTGTGCCCTGGACCAATTACAGTAGGTGGAGGGCGGTGGTGAACCTGTTCCATTAGCCCAATCAGAGCAGGAGCAGACGGCCACAGGTGCTATTCCCATCGCTGTCAGCAGCCATTAGCAGGCCCTCTCCAGATGAACTTCGCCCAGAAAAGCTTGAGAGCAACGCCACCCCCTTTTAGATGTGGAAATTATTGTGTGTTATGGAGCTCCCCCCCACCACCACCACCCCCACACCCCCACACCGGTGTGATTAGCAGCTAACCCTCACACTGGGCGAGTGCAGTGTGGCACCACGGGGTGTGTTAGCACAAGAGGCGGCGATAGTGGTGGTGGCTTTGCATTCGCAGCCTCCCTCATTATGGCTGCATTTCTTTCTCTCTCTCTCTCTCTCTCCCCCTTCTCCTTATCTCTCTCTCTCTCCTTCTCTCTCTCTCTCTGTCTCCATGCCAGTTTCCCTTCCCTCTCCGGCACTAGAGACCCAGCTGTTTGAGGTGCGGCTGAGCGATGGTAAATCACTTCACACCCGGAGGTGTAGAGGCGGGGGGGGGGGACAGAGAGAGAGAGACAGAGAAAGACAGAGAGAGAGAAAGAGAGAGAGAGAAGCATGCTAATGGAACCAGTAGGTAGTAGTGAGAAATCAAGAGAACACACTGAGAACAAGGGAGACATAAGAAATAAAAGAAAAACGATTAAAACCTTTAAGATGGATGCGGTTTTCCTGCAGTGAGGAAACCAAAGTCCTTCATCTTGAGGGGCATGAAAAGGCAGACAGAAGCTTAATAAAGCCCCTAATGTTACATCAGTACGCCCTCCCAGCACACATTTTACAGTTCAGTCTGGTGATGAGGCACAGGAGAGGGGCCAGCGCTGGAGCCACCGTGGTGCCTCTGCAGAACCTCCTTACTAGCGCTGGAGCAACCGTGGTGCCTCTGCAGAACCTCCTTACTAGCGCTGGAGCCACCGTGGTGCCTCTGCAGAACCTCCTCAACAACGCAGCGATGATCAGAGCGAGACTGAGAGCTGAGAGCAGCAATATTATGCAGACATGATGTATCAACACGCAACAACGTTCCGTCTTTTTTCCCCTCCTTTTTTCCCTCCTTTCTCGGCGCTCAGCCATTGTTCTCCTTCAGCATGCAGTCGAGCTGAAATCCAGACGGTTCTTTTCCAGTTCGCAGCTTTGAGTTCTCATATGTTCTCCAGGCCCGACTCTGGCCTTGTGTGTGTCTTTTGCCAGGACGGTATCTTTGAACAGGGTTCTCTACAGCTCTACAGCATCAACATGTAAGCCACAGCACGCTTCTCAAGCTCTATACAGCCAAAAGGTTAAGGTTTAAAACAAAAAAATAATGAGGTCCATAGTATTTACAGGACTTTACAGTAAGAAAGCACTCTCCTTCTCCTTCTCCTCCTTGTTGAGAGAGCTGGGTGTCAGTAGGATTTAGCCTCACATATGCTAACGACAGCTGAATGTTTGGTCTCCTTCACTGAATCTGTATGGTAATATTTCTTGACAGTAGAATGGCAGCATCACTGCGCTGATTGTACCTTTGGAGATCCAGTAGTTGACAGAACGACAGTAAAAAAAAAAAAAAAAAAAGAATCAGAAAATCTACTACAAAAGGGAGAAAAAAAAAGCATTACAGTGATGCAGTGTTTATTTAAGGAGTACTGTCTATAGAAGGTTTTACATCAAACTCACTCGTTTCACTTGCAACAATTTCTTTAGTCTAAAAAAGAAAACTGACACGAAAAAAAAAAAGGAAATAGTAACAGTAGCCAGACTATTCTCCATTAAATTAGCACAAAACAGAAGTATACATTACATTCCTTGGGTAAGCGGCTTCTTTTTTCAATGCAACAAGCATTACTCTTCATTAGATTCATCCACAGACTAGTTTACTTATACTGATTTTTTAGGGGAGGGAGGCGAGGTTTAAAGCCTCTTGTCGTAGACGCTCTAAAACAGGTACAGGGAACAGGTGTGTGGGAGAGGCTGTTTACGACGCCACAACCCTACAGGCACCGGGCGGCGGAGGTGGGTGGGTGGTGTTCGAGGTGGAGGTATGTGTGTGTGTCTGGTGGGGGGGGGGGGGTCATTGGGTGGTGTATGACGTGTGTGTGTGTGTGTGTGTGTGTGTGTGGGGGTGTATGTGTGTGTGTGTGTATGTGTGTGTGTGTGAATATGTGTGTGTTTTGGGGGTTTGTGTGTTGGGGCTTTAAGAGAGGGGCGGGAATAGTAGCTAACAGCCATAGTGGCGTTGACGTGGTTTTGAAGGGTGCAACCAAGACCTCCTCTCTGGGAGGCACTGTCTCCCTCCTCACAGGTAGATCTCCCTCTTGGAGCCCTGGCTGGAGGGGGTTGTGGAGGAAGAGTAGTCGGCCGCCTGGCTCAGAGGGATCTCCTCCAGGGAGCAGTCTTTGCCAGGCTCCCCTCCAGCCGTGTAGGCACTGGTGTACGGAGGCTTGAAGCGCACGCCAGCCACTTTGGTGCTTCCTCCTCCTCCTCCTCCTCCTCCTCCTCCGCTGCCACCACCACCGTTGCCGCTGACACGCTCCTCGGGCACGGGCTTGGGGCTGCCGTTGGTCATGGGGCCGTCTCGCTCCTGGTAAGGCACGAAGGTGGAGAGCGTGGGCGCGCCCTTGGTGCTCATGGCGTGGGTGGGCGAGGGCTGGCCTGGCATCCAGCAGGCGTCCGAGTGGCCGAACTCCGTGCACTCCCGCGTGCAGTTCCCAGTCATGGCCACGTCGGGGAGAGACCTGAGGTCTGGAGGAGACAGACACAAACACTCAGGTCAAGAGAGGAGCACATCATCACACACACACACACACACACACACACACACACACACACACACACACACACACACACACACAAGCTGTTACAGTTGCTTATGAGGAGAAAACGTATCTTTATAGTCTGAGTCTTACAGACTTGTTTCTGACTCCTGCTCCTCCGCTTCAGTTTTGTCTCAAATTCATCTTTGTTTAAAGGAAAAGAAAACTCTTTTTTTTTGTTGCTGGATTGCTGGAATCACTTACACTTTCTGTAAGTGAGAAAATGTTTTTGCCACTTTGGAAATTGTATTCATTCTAAATGTATTTTATACTTTAGTAACATATGGTGTCATTACTTTAATTTGAATAACTTAACGCAAACACGGCATATGATGGGTATTGTCCATGAAACCACACTCAATTACATTAATGTGAGAAAAAAAAAAATGTTACGGCTCTCTTAAGTGTAATTAAATTGCACTGCCAATTACAGTCGTGTCAACAACATAATCAGGCAAACCTCAAATAAGGCAGACGAGAGTAACAAATATGTCATAAACGCACTCAGAGACAGGGCTGTGAGCTGAATCAAAGACCGCCAACGGAAAGAAAAAAAAAGAGCAAGGGGAAGTGAGTGAGAGATAGAGACAGACAGAGAGAGGTGAAGAGAAAGAGAGAGAGAGAGATAGAGACAGAGAGAGGTGAAGAGAAAGAGAGAGAGAGAGAGAGAGATAGAGACAGAGAGAGAGGTGAAAAAAAGAGAGAGAGACAGACAAAGAGAGGTGAAGAGAAAGAGAAAAAGAGAGAGAGAGAGAGAGAGAGAGAGAGAGAAAGGGGGGAAAAAATAGCACAGCTTAATCGAAAAAGGTCACAATCCCCACGCACAAATACCAATGCGTATGCGCAGCCTAACCTTTCCTCTGAGCGTGACATTAGATTAGTCTTTGATACTGTGGGTTAGGCCGCTGCAGGGTGGGGTGTGTTTGTGTGTGTGTGTATGTGTGTGTGTGTGTGTGTGTGTGTGTGTGTGTGCGGTGGTGGTGGTGGAGAGGGCCTCAGCTCTCATTGGGAGGGGGTGCATCTATTTCCCAAAATGTCTCCGCTCCATGCATAATTGAAATTAATCATGCCACTTTGCTCGGTGTGTGTGTGTGTGTGTGTGTGTGTGTGTGTGTGTGTGTGTGTGTGTGTGTGTGTGTGTGTGTGTGTGTGTGTGTGTGTGTGTGTGTGTGCGTGCGTGTGTGTGTGTGATGTATGTGAGTGTGTGTGTGATGTGCTTGGATCCATGTGCGTATGTGAGCACCCAATTACGCACCGTTATGTAAAAATACTGTTGTACACACTCACACCCCATAAAACAAGGCAACCTTCGAGACAAGAAAGGGTCAAATAATTTTCGATTTTAATAACTGAGCACCTTCCCTATCCATAAATCTGCATAATTAATCCAGGATTTTAAGGCATTTATTCAGTTTGATGAGCTTAAATAATTGGTGCACACTGAGACAAGTGCTGCAAGGTTAGAGGGCGTATGCTATCTAAATACCCTTGCAACTAACATGAGGATCGTAGCCAAGGCTGCTATCGCCAGAGCTACGGACCTGCAGCACCATCCATTAAATGGAACCAAATTATCTCTAATTATTTCTTCATGGCTTCACATATTTTAAACCTGCGCAGGCTGACTGCAGAAGAAAATTAATAAATAAATATATATATAAATACAATTTATATATATATATAAATATCAAAATACAAGCAGATGAATTGGATCTTGACCTCACGCTTGGGTCCTTTGCTGTAGCAAGCAGTGCTAATCACTGATTTTAGCACAAGGCTAGAGGGTCATGTTGCTTCTAATCAAGCAAGGGGTATTAATTGGCCTTGGTTTGAGGCCTGGCTAATCGGCCTGTTTAAAGGGGGAAACAGCTGGGTGTGAGATGAATGTTGCCTAGGCTTGCCTTCAAGCTATGATCATCATCTCCATGGCAAACGCTCTCTGAAGGATGGTACTGTACATCAGAATCATCGATAGTTCTACTCACATTACTACTCATATATCTGTAGCAACTATAAACATTCTGCTTGAACTGTGCAATCAGTTACATGCAGCAATTCTGAAAGAGACATTATTGAAACAATATGTATAATTAAAGTATAATTGTATTGATTTGTATCTTTCTTTCATTGTTTCTTTCACTACTTATTAAAAGCATAATACCCTCCCCCCTCTCTCTCTCACACACACACACACACACACACACACACACACACACACACACACACACACACACACACACACACACACACTCACACTCACACACCACACACACACACCACACACACACACACACACACACCCTCCTCCATTTGGTATGGAAATACTCCAGGTGGCCCAGAGGAATGGAGTGGTCCACCTACTCATGACTTCACACTCTTGTCTCAACTTTTAAGTTTCTCCTCACCCTAAGGGGCCCTGTGTGTGTGTGTGTGAAGGTGCCCACGGGTCCGACCCCTCTCCTCCGTCCCTCGTCCCAGAGCAGGCCTCCCCAGCTCTCTCCTGAAGCTAATTAGATTCCTCTGGCCCCTCGTCGCCGTAATAACATGGAAATGATTTCCAGATGAGTATCTGACATTTCCTGCTGTCGTGCGCAGTCAAGGAAAGAGAAATGCTGCCAAGCGTTTCTGGGTCTCCACTGTCCCAGAATTCCCCTCGCACATACCGGTCTGCATGTCTTTAGAAATTACTGACTGTTCTGCATTCTACTAGAACCTACCGGTCTGCATGTCATTATAATGTACCGACCATTCTACATTCTACTAGAACTTACCGGTCTGCATGTCATTATAATGTACCGACCATTCTACATTCTACTAGAACTTACCGGTCTGCATGTCTTTAGAATCTACCAACCGTTCTACATTCTTCTAGAACCTGCCAGTCTCTTCACATTCTCCCAGAATCTACCAGCCCACAAAATCTACCAGTCTCTCTATTTTCACACTCTATCTACATATCTACTATCTCTATCTCTACATTCCTCCATTATCTGCCAGTCTGTTTATGCTGTTTCTATGTCCACCAACCTCTCTGCATTTGTCCAGAATCTGAGAAGCACTAGACTTGGTCAATACGCATTTATCTGTACATTTACCCCATTCCAATGTCTGAACTCCCAGTGCCCAGACATCTTTCTGCTCTTAAGGCACAATACCCTCCAGTCTCCAGACTAAGCCAGTCCTTTCCCAGTACTGCTCTGTCCCTGACCCTCGTTCCTTGGTGTTACACTGCATTAAAATGACATTTCAGTCCCTATTCTACATCTGGTTGATGGAACATGTCTGTGTCGTGCGCTTTGCTGTTCAGACAGGTGACAAGGGAACAGAACTGCTTATATAAGTTGTTTTTTTCTCCCTCCTCCCTCATGATGACAATCACAGGATTCGATTAAGATGACAATGACACATGCGAGCAGGGCGGCCATTCTCGCTCTGCATATAAAACTCGTCAGCAGCAGCAGCCCGTCACGTCACCCCGAGCTCCCCTTGACTGTGGCCCTACCCACATCCCCACAGAAATTAGATTCCATTTATCACCATAAACCAGTGGCACAATACAATCACATTCCATATTAATCTCCTGCTGCATACAGATGGCAGAGCTCACACTGCAGTCTGCCACTCTGCGTCTGTCAAGAGGAGATGGAGTGCACCACGTACATGTCACTGACACACTTAGAAACACACACACACACGCGCGTGCACACACACACGCACATGCACACGCACACACACCCACACCACACAAACACACACGTACACACACACACACACACACACACACACACACATACACACACACGCGCGTGCGTGCACACACACACACACACACAAACACACACACACACACAGACAGATTGGCACACACACATACTCAGAGAGGTATATAACAACACATTTTAGAGGTAATCTGCAAACAAACACACACACACCAATAATGATTTCTCTCCATGTAGAGTTGCTGCACTCACACACTGGCAGGGGCATTTCTGTCTGTATGTGTGTGTGTGTGTGTGTGTGTGTGTGTGTGTGTGTGTGTGTGTGTGTGTGTGTCCCTGCTCTGTCCCTGGGGGCACTCGGAACGATATCTAATATATTCAGCCACTTCACTGCATCCCATAATACTCTCAGCCAATTGATTTTCGGCCCTGTCTGAGCTTTTAAGTCGCTGTTGGGGGGTGCGTGTGGGGAGTGAGTGTGTGGGGCGTGTGTGTGTGTGTGTGTGTGTGTGTGTGTCTGTGTGTGTGTGTGTGTGTGTCTGTGTGTGTGTGTGTGTGTGTGTGTGTGTGTGTGCGCACCGTCCGGTCGCTCTCCTGCAGGCACGTGTAAGCCCAGTGACAGATACCGAGGCTCCCCCCTCTATGTGACAGCTCCCAGAACCACCTTCTGCTATCCCACAATCCCCTGGGCCGCCTACGCCTCCGCCACCACCACCCTCCGCGGGGTGGGTGCAGACAGGCAGAGCTGATGAAGCTCTCTCCTCTCCTCCTCTCCTCTTCCTCCTCCTCTCCCCCTCTCCTCTCTCCCTCTCTCCTCTCCCCTTCATTTGCACGCCTCATCGCTGTCTCTCTCCCTCCTCCTCACACACTCATATTCTCTCCTCCTCTCCCTCCTCTCCTCTA
>NC_045157.1:7188551-7191051 GCF_900700415.2 Clupea harengus
CATACACTCCCATGCACACTCTATTAGTGATGCAAGTGATTGATTATTATAAATAAAGTTTATTATTATAACTATTATTATTCTCCTCCGCTTCGCGTCGGGCCTAACAACACCCTTGAACAGTACATTATTGACGATACAGTACTGCCTCTCGTACCTTATTGCTTAATTATGACACGCAGCAAATGACTGACAAATGACCGGGATGCTCGCTGGGTTTTGGGAGTGGTATGTCCGGCCAGGCACTGTCCAGGGTGCTGAAACAGAAACCTGTGCAGAACACTGACAGCCAGCTATCTGAGCCAGCCACTGTTCCGTGGTTCTGTAGTTCTATGAGGTTCCGCGGTTTCTGAAATTGCTGCTATCTGGGGCAGGACACTGAAGGAATGCGGGATGAAGAAGAACAGGGGAGGAAGAGGAGGATGGCATGAACACATCCTTCGCAAAAGGTTTGTGTGTGTTTGCGTGTGTGTCTGTGTGTGTGTATTTGAGAAAGAGAGAGTGAGAGAGACAGAGAGAGACACACAGACATAGAGAGACAGAGAGACAGAGAGAGAGTGAAGGGAGGGAGTAAGCTGCAGTGTGTATATACACACATGCACCCACACACACACACACACACACACCCACACACACACACACACACACACACACACTCACACAGTGCCTGATCCTCATTGTGAATTCAGCCCTATGCCCCTGCTAAGTGCTGCGACACTTGTCCAGGGAGCCTGGCAGCGCTTCTGTGCCAGCCGTCAGGGTGCCCTTAGCGGGCTACACCATAATGGCCCTCCCCTCTGACCGGTTCCCGGCTAAAACAATATAACACACATAACACACACGCAGAGACAAACCAACCGTAATCCTCAGAGCACACAAGCCAGGACCTGGCCAGCCCAGACTGGATTAGCATGCGCTAGGCTACAGCCACCGAAGCCCGCCGAGTTCACCCACACACACACACACACACACACACACACACACACACACACACACACACACACACACACACACACACACACACACACACACTCAGGCTAGGCTACAGCCACCGAAACCCACCGAGTTCACCCACCCACACACACACACACACACACACACACACACACACACAGGCTAGGCTACAGCCACTGAAACCCGCCGAGTTCACCCACGCCCTCTCCTCACTGACGCTGACCTCTACTCTACAACAAATTGCGGGCTCTTGTCGTTCCCCGTGTACAAGCCTTTCAAGCCCCTCCATCTACCCCTCATCCACGTGTGTCTCAGATCACACACGTCTTCTCGGGCTAGTCTCTCGACTACTGGAGGTCAGCGGGGAGGAGGAAGAGGAGAAATATTGCCGGTGTGCGACAAAAACAGAGAGAACACGCAGGCTCTTTTTTTAAGGGGGAATACGTCTTGCTCAAACATCCTTATCAGGTTCAATTAATCCTCCTCGATGAGCCTATTTGTTTTACGGAGCCATCTTTTATTTATTACTCGGAGAGATGGGGAGAGAGGGGAAGAGGAGTAGAGGGAGTGGACACATGAAGAAGAGAAGATACAGCATGAGTGGCCTATCTAACACATGCATATGTATTTCCTCAGTATGTCCTGCATGGGTGCACTGGCAGCTTCGGTCAATGTATGCACGGTGTTCCGTTTACAAGACTATTATTCCTATAGGACATGAGGAGAAAGGCCAGGGGGAGGAGAGTGGAGGAGGAGAGACGAGGAGGAGGATAGAGGAGGAGGAGGAGGAGAGAGGAGGAGGAGAGAAGCAGCATGGTCTGAACGAGTGGGTCACTGAAAAAGGACCACGGTTGTTTATGGTAAAACAAACAAACAAAGCCATAAATGAATGAATATATGAATAAATAGATAATAATAGGCCCAACACACACACACACACACACACACACACACACACACACACACACACACACACACACAATAGATGAATAAATAGATAATGATAGGCCCAACACACACACACACACACACACACACACACACACACACACACACACAATAGATGAATAAATAGATAATGATAGGCCCAACAAAGAAAAAGAAAAGGAGAAAGCGAAAGTGGATAAAGGAGAGGAGGGTGGAGATTAGGGGAGAAGGAAGGATGGAGAGTTAGACAGCAGAGCGAGGACACGAGTGAAGGAGGAAGGATGGAGGATTAGATGTTAGAGCGAGGACACGAGTGAAGAAGGAAGGATGGAGGATTAGACGTTAGAGCGAGGACACGAGTGAAGGAGGAAGGATGGAGAGTTAGACAGCAGAGCGAGGACACGAGTGAAGGAGGAAGGATGGAGGATTAGACGTTAGAGCGAGGACACGAGTGAAGGAGGAAGGATGGAGAGTTACACAGCAGAGCGAGGACACGAGTGAAGAAGGAAGGATGGAGAGTTAGACGTTAGAGCGAGGACACGAGTGAAGGAGGAAGGATGGAGAGTTACACAGCAGAGCGAGGACACGAGTGAAGGAGGAAGGATGGAGAGTTAGACAG
>NC_045157.1:7193527-7206027 GCF_900700415.2 Clupea harengus
TGGAGTTGCATCTTCCACGGAAGTGATTACAGAGACATCAAGACCCCTCTACCCTCTCTCTCTCTCACACACACACACACACACACACACACACACACACACACACACACACACGCCACACACACACGCAAAAGAAGAAAAACATTTTTCAATGTTGTTTTTCTGGACGAAGTAAAAATCCATTTTGAGCAAGTAATGCAGTAAGATAATTGGGCTGTCTTTTTTTTGTCTTTCACTCCTTCCTTCGCTCTTTCCAGTCTCATTCTTCGAGCCCCAAAATGGACATCTCCATTGCCTCCTCTGTCCTACAGCACGGATCTACAAACGGATAGTTTCGGCTTTTGGAAATCACCACCAGCAGTCCTTTTCCTTTTTGTGCCAGGACAAGGATGACACCGCAGAGCGGGAGAGAGAAAATGACTTTGAAAATGAGAAACTGTCTGACTTTACCAGAGCCAATATGGCGTCTGAGGAAAGAGAGGACGCAAACCTCAGAGGAACGATAGATCAGATCTCATTCTGCTCCTTTCACAGTATGAGCAAATACAGTTTATGAGTTATAAAGGGAGGACTTATACTCACAAACATACAATATGAACAAGCACTCCAGAAGTCATACAATATATACCTCGCTGTATTCTCTGTCAAATCACTTTCTATCGACAGGCGGAAAGACAAATACATGAATTAAACCCGCAATTAAGTTAAAGTAGCTTAATTTCTTTTTAAGAGCTTATGTAAATCCACGTCCGCTTTCACATACTCCTTAAGTTACCATGCTTTCAAGGAAAAATGCTCTGAAAGTGTACGATGATTCGTAAGAGGGATTCTTCAAATTACTTAGGCTCACGCAACCTGGCCCAGACTAGCCGTTGAATATAGACCCATCAAAACCGGCTCTACCTCTAACAGGTCCTCTCCACTGTATACACCGGTCGGGGCGAGCAGCTCACTGCCGGAGCGGATCTGTGCGTGTAACCCTGGGCAGGAAGTGGCATTGGCCTAATAACGTGTTTAGGCGGCGCGCCTCCTGCTAATGGGAGCAGGCAGGCAGCGGAGCGGCGGAGGAGCCGCTGTAATGGAGGAGCGAGGAGGAGGAGGGAGGAGGAGGGAGGAGGAGGGAGGGCCACTGAGATGGCCCAGTCTTTACAGGAGTGACGAGAGCTCTTAGCGCTTAACCGCTGCTAATGCCCTTCATTGAGATGGGCCGGCGACAGCAAGGCAGACACAGGACTGCTCTAACTGTAGGGCTGGGGAGTGGGACACACACACACACACACACACACACACACACACACATTGATCAGCCTACTCTCTATACATGCACACATGAGTTACGCATTCATAACCGCCCCCATACACACTTACACACACACACACAAGCACAAGGGTTTTTAAGCACTCACTCACTGACTTACACACACACGCGCGCACACACACGCACACACACACATACACACGCACACACACACACACACACGCACACACACTCACACGCACTCACACGCACTCAACAATATGCTGACAATTATTTCCCAAAGGTATTTAATTGAAACACTGGCAACAATGGCTTCCTGACTGTGCTGACAAAATACTCATTAAAAACAAAACAGAACAAAGTGGACAGGTGTTCTGATTTTATTGTACTAAAAAGGCCAGAATACAAAGTACATTCACAAACTGAGCACCTCCTCCAGACTGTTTGTACAGCCAGTCTGACGTCTATCTAGTATAGGAACACCAATCATGATATTTTTACTGGCCATCCAATCTACACTTTAATGTTACCATATGTCTATGACATATTTAGATTGAAAAAGAGTGAGAGAGAAAAAAAAAGAAAAAAGAAAATCAAATGTGATTTTCAAATGTGTTTTTACATAGTGGACCATGTCTAGTAACATACCATAAATATTATTTATATATATTTGATAATAAATACTCCTTATGTTACATATGTACACACATCATGTACATGTACATCATGATCCCCCTCTCTACAGATATCCATGTGCTGCTGTAAAAGCACACCCTTCAGTCTTAAAGGCAAGTTTGAAATCAGCTAACAATATCTCCATTAATAGTAATTACCCCCCCCCCCCCCCCCCCTGCGTGCCCCC
Source organism: Clupea harengus (assembly GCF_900700415.2). Lineage (NCBI taxonomy): Eukaryota > Metazoa > Chordata > Actinopteri > Clupeiformes > Clupeidae > Clupea > Clupea harengus. Next base: position 7,195,648 of record NC_045157.1, read on the forward strand.
CCCCGTCAGGTCTAATCTATGGTTTGCGTATAAAGAACTGCCCCAGTGCTGCCTTTCTCTCCAGCAGCACTGACACCCAGGCAGAGTGCTTGTCAGTGTGGTCACAGGCACACAGTTTAATTACTGAACTGAACTCAGGTCAGTGTGCCGGTCCTACAGACTGCACCTTTCCATTTGGGCTCTGCTGAATACCGAGCACTCACTCACACACTCACACACCCCTAATGTTCTTATGTGAAGACAATTTTCTGCTGCTCCACTTTCCTTTGGAGGGAATGGATAAACAAAAAGGGCAGGGAAAGAGAGAGAGTGAGAGAAGAAGAAGAAGATGATGAAGAAGAAGAAGAAGATGAAGATAAAGAAGAAGAAGATATAGAAGAAGGAGATATAGAAGAAGGAGAAGAAGAAGAAGATAAAGATGATAAAGAAGAAGAAGATAAAGAAGGAGAAGAAGATAAAAAGGAGAAGAAGAAGAAGAAGAAGAAGAAGAAGAAGAAGAAGAAGAAGAGGAATGGGCGAGAAAGAGAGGTGGTTTGGTTTAGATCTCCCTTCAGTGTCCTCTCAGTCTCAAAGTGCAAGGGTTCCTCTCCCAAGTGTTCCTCTCCCAAGGGTTCCTCTCCCTGTGTGAGCGTGGAGAGAGGAGCTAGACGAAGCCACAATCTCACGGTCTAATACCCCTCTTCTGAGGGAGGGGACACATACAAGGCAGAGAGACAGAGAGGGAACAAGAAGAAAAGAGGGAGGGGGGCGGGGGGGGCAGAGGATTTGGCTAAAAGGGGCAGAGCTAATAAAAGAAGTATAAAATGAGATGTTCAGTCCAACTTGACTCTGAATATTAGGACTAAACAGGTCAGAGAGACAGGCCAAGGCAGAGGGCAGTTTAGGGCAGGGAAGGGAGAGAGAGAGGGCAGGGGGGGCAGGGAAGAGAGAGAGGGGGGAGAGGGCAGGGGGGGCAGGGAAGAGAGAGAGAGGGGGAGAGGGCAGGGGGGGCAGGGAAGAGAGAGAGAGGGGGGGAGAGGGCAGGGGGGCAGGGAAGAGAGAGGGTAGTGGGTAGAGGGCATTAAGGAACAGATGAGGCAGGGGAAATTAGGTCCATTTTTAAGAGTTCTTTCTCGAGACTCAGACGTCCTTCGAGACCAGGCATCAAGCGCTGGCCATGAAAAAAAGGCAAAAATCACAGGTGCAGCACGTCCGTCTGATATCGACTCAGTCCCCGCGAAGATCCGTGCAACGTCCAACCGAGAATCAGGTTGATGAAATGAACACTCAGAAAGTCTCTAACTCTAAGAAGAAGAAAAAAAAAAGTCCACACCCCGAAAAAGTTTCAGTCCACACCCCAAAAAAGAAGAATGTGAAAAGGGTGTTTGGTAATATCAGGGAGAGATGATTACAATCACGAGCAAAAAGATGAGAAAATATTCTCTTTTCCTCCGCACCATTGTGTTGTGAGAGGGAGGAAATGAGACGTGTAATCATCCCCCTTTTATTCTCTCTTTTTGTAGATTTCTCAAAACAAAACAACAAAAAAAGTTTTTTTCTGTGTGAGTGTTTTTGTGTGTGTGTGTGTGTGTTTTAAGGCAGTCTTTTTTGGCCGGCCCCCTTCTCTTGCTCAGCGCCGGAGACAGCACCTACAAGAGGATAAATATGTCTTACTTCTCACACACCTGGAACGCAATACTGTACACCCCATGCAAAAGATCAAAAAAAGAGAACTTTATCACTTATTATGATGCGGATTGAAATATTGAAATATTGAAATAATAATAAAAAGATGCATGTCAAATCACAGAATGAAAAGACAAGCAGGGGGGGGGCGAGACCAAAAAAGAGCCTTGTCAATGCAGTATAGCTGTGTCAATGCAGAATAGCTGTGTCAATGCAGTATAGCTGTGTCAATGTAGTATAGCTGTGTCAATGCAGTATAGCTGTGTCAATGCAGTATAGCTGTGTCAATGCAGAATAGCTGTGTCAATGCAGTATAGCTGTGTCAATGCAGTATAGCTGTGTCAATGAAGTGTAACCTATGCAGAGTAACCCTGTCAATGCAGTATAGCTGTGTCAATGCAGTATAGCTGTGTCAATGCAGAGTAACCCTGTCAATGCAGTATAGCTGTGTCAATGTAGTATAGCTGTGTCAATGCAGTGTAGCTGTGTCAATGCAGTATAGCTGTGTCAATGCAGAGTAACCCTGTCAATGCATAGTAACCCTGTCAATGCAGTATAGCTGTGTCAATGCAGAGTAACCCTGTCAATGCAGTATAGCTGTGTCAATGCAGAGTAACCCTGTCAATGCAGTATAGCTGTGTCAATGCAGTATAGCTGTGTCAATGCAGAGTAACCCTGTCAATGCAGTATAGCTGTGTCAATGCAGTATAGCTGTGGCAATGCAGAGTAACCCTGTCAATGCAGTATAGCTGTGTCAATGCAGAGTAACCCTGTCAATGCAGTATAGCTGTGTCAATGCAGAGTAACCCTGTCAATGCAGAGTAACCCTGTCAATGCAGTATAGCTGTGCCAATGCAGTATAGCTGTGTCAATGCAGAGTAACCCTGTCAATGCAGTATAGCTGTGCCAATGCAGTATAGCTGTGTCAATGCAGAGTAACCCTGCCAATGCAGTATAGCTGTGTCAATGCAGAGTAACCCTGTCAATGCAGAGTAACCCTGTCAATGCAGTATAGCTGTGCCAATGCAGTATAGCTGTGTCAATGCAGAGTAACCCTGCCAATGCAGTATAGCTGTGTCAATGCAGAGTAACCCTGTCAATGCAGAGTAACCCTGTCAATGCTGTATAGCTGTGTCAATGCAGTATAGCTGTGTCAATGCAGAGTAACCCTGTCAATGCAGTATAGCTGTGCCAATGCAGAGTAACCCTGTCAATGCAGAGTAACCCTGTCAATGCAGTATAGCTGTGTCAATGCAGTATAGCTGTGTCAATGCAGTATAGCTGTGTCAATGCAGAGTAACCCAGTCAATGCAGAGTAACCCTATCAATGCAGTATAGCTGTGTCAATGCAGAGTAACCCAGTCAATGCAGAGTAACCCTGTCAATGCAGAGTAACCCTGTCAATGCAGTATAGCTGTGTCAATGCAGTATAGCTGTGTCAATGCAGAGTAACCCTGTCAATGCAGTATAGCTGTGCCAATGCAGTATAGCTGTGTCAATGCAGAGTAACCCTGCCAATGCAGTATAGCTGTGTCAATGCAGAGTAACCCTGTCAATGCAGGGTAACCCTGTCAATGCAGTATAGCTGTGCCAATGCAGTATAGCTGTGTCAATGCAGAGTAACCCTGCCAATGCAGTATAGCTGTGTCAATGCAGAGTAACCCTGTCAATGCAGAGTAACCCTGTCAATGCAGTATAGCTGTGTCAATGCAGTATAGCTGTGTCAATGCAGAGTAACCCTGTCAATGCAGTATAGCTGTGTCAATGCAGAGTAACCCTGTCAATGCAGAGTAACCCTGTCAATGCAGTATAGCTGTGTCAATGCAGTATAGCTGTGTCAATGCAGTATAGCCGTGTCAATGCAGAGTAACCCAGTCAATGCAGAGTAACCCTGTCAATGCAGTATAGCTGTGTCAATGCAGAGTAACCCAGTCAATGCAGAGTAACCCTGTCAATGCAGAGTAACCCTGTCAATGCAGTATAGCTGTGTCAATGCAGTATAGCTGTGTCAATGCAGTATAGCTGTGTCAATGCAGAGTAACCCTGCCAATGCAGTATAGCTGTGTCAATGCAGTATAGCTGTGTCAATGCAGAGTAACCCTGTCAATGCAGAATAGCTGTGTCAATGCAGTATAGCTGTGTCAATGCAGAGTAACCCTGTCAATGCAGTATAGCTGTGTCAATGCAGAGTATCCCTGTCAATGCAGTATAGCTGTGTCAATGCAGAGTAACTGTGTCAGTGCAGAATAGCCCTGTCAATGCAAAACGCCACTTCTTTGTTTTTGAAGTTGAAGGACATGTTCATGACTGTGAGAGGCTCAGACAATGCACCGGTAAGTCCTGCTGGTTTTAACATGTTTTGACTCTGTTTAATGAACTAGCAGCTGTTGCCCTGTTGCCAAGTTACAGGACCGAAAATCCATATGGGTGACTAAAAGAGAGCACACATAGTTTTTTAACCTGACATTTTTGCCGTGAGTTACTAAGAGTGAAAATAATAATCAAATGCATATAGAATAAAATGAAATACTAACATGCTTCGGAAAACGAATGACTTCTTGTGGCTCCACTATATGATTTCATGACTACCGTGGAATAAAGAAGGGATGCAATTCCCATTCCACTTCCCAGCTATGAGTCCAGCTATGGCTAAACATGAGAGGACACGTCACCTAACCCATGGGGGTGTCACTGATGTGTTCTGTTCCATATTTGACCATCGAATGCAACATTCAGCAAGACAAGTTTGTGCGCGGAGTAGCATCTACAGCAGTAAGCATCCTTAAGGCCCCCGGGAGAGTGGGAACATGGGAACGTAGAACAGAGCAGTTGCTGTGTCTGCCCTCTGCTTATTGCTTAGCACAGGTTGTCGTGATGGTGAAATGTACACAACGGCCACCAGCGGCTGCCAAGGACTGCAGCTCTGTGAGTGGATCCCGCACGTCCTTCAGACAAAGGCAGAATGATGAGAGACATATGGGCGCTTTGTTGCCCAGTGACGTCGGTCCGGCTCAGCTTGGCTCGGCTCGCCGCTGCGCTGGAAGTGACAGAGAGAGAGCCTCGAGACACGAGCCCTCGGCTCTAAACGAGGCTCCCGGTGTGCCAGTCTGTCTCGACCTCTGCGTCACCACGAGCACGTTTGCTCAATGGCTTCTCCGCGAGCGGACGGGGCGTTTAAGCCTGTGAGCGCCGCGTTCGAATCAGAGAGACGCTACAGAAGCTTGGGGTGGGATGGACCTGCGCATCAGCTCACCCAGACTCATCAGATCTGGACCACTACGGGGCCAAAGCCATGCCAGTTTAGGGCCAGAAGTGGGCCAAAGCCATGCCAGTTTAGGGCCAGATGTGGGCCAAAGCCATGCCAGTTTAGGGCCAGATGTGGGCCAAAGCCATGCCAGTTTAGGGCCAGAAGTGGGCTTAGTCTAGCCCAGATCAAGGCCAAGTGAGTGCTAGTTTGGGCCACATTCACTCCAGCGTGTGTAAGAAACGCAGTGTACAGTGTGGCTCCTGCAGATGGGGAAAGGCAACAGCGTGAGCATCGACATCTGCTCAGCAGGCCCAGGGGCCACAGGGGCCACAGGGGCCACAGGACAGGCGGCAGCCCTCTCTACCGTCTCCCCGGACCTCAGCCGGCACCGGACCGACGAGAGCCGACCAGGAGCAGAACGGTACCAGATCAGGATGGGATGGGGTTGGGATTGAGGGGCGAACGTCAGCTGCCCTGTGGAGGACCTCCAGTTTGCTCCACCCACATAAACAACAGCTGCTACTATCTGTCCCAGGGCAGCAGGAGGACCAGGGGAAACTACTGTATGTGTGGACAAGTGTGTGTGTGTGTGTGTGAGTGTGTGTGTGTGTGTGAGAGAGTGTGTGTGAGAGTGAGTGTGTGTGTGAGAGAGTGTGTGTGTGAGTGTGTGTGTGTGTGTGAGAGAGACAGAGAGAGAGGTGTAAGCTGACATGTGCAGTTCTGATCCAGTATATGTGTTGTGTGATGTGTGTGTGTGTGAGAGAGAGAGAGAGAGAGAGGCGTAAGCTGCCGCATGTAGTTCTGATCCGGCATATGTGACAGGTGATGTTAGTCCATGTGTGTGTGTCGGTGTGTGTGTGTATGTGTGTGTGTGTGTGTGTGTGTGTGTGTGATCAGAGGCTGTTTGGCTCCTGGTGAAGCTTTTAAAGCAATCTGTTCAGTATCCGCGGGAGTCACACGCAGGTTTGTCTATCACTGATGGAGACTCTCTTTTCTCTCTCTCTCTCACATACACACCCACACAAACACACACACACACACACACACACACACACACACACACACACACTCTTGTAGCAGCACTAATGTGGTGAGATGGATCCAAAGGGCCCCTTAGCAGTGCGGGCCAATCTGTTTTCTCAGGTCTAATCACCAGAATATGAGCCCTGCCCTAATCCTGGAGCTCACCTCTGCCACCTCCACATCTGTCCAAGTGTGAGTGTGTGTGTGTGTGTGTGTGTGTGTGTGTGTGTGTGCGCGCGCTGTATGCGCTGTGTGCATCTCAGTGAGTTTTAAATAATACTGCATGTGTGTGTGTGTGTGTGTGTGTGTGTGTGTGTGTGTGTGTGTGTGTGTGTGTGTGTGTGTGTGTGTTTGCGTATCGGCCGTGCCCCCTCCCCTTGGCAGCATCTGGGCATAATGAGGCGTGTAGCCTTGGCGTTGTACCTATTTAGCGCCTCGGTGGAACACCTGCACACGAGGGCACCGCATGACGTGGCACCGCCTGACGTGTCCCCTCCACCACCACCTCCACCTCCCCCTCCACCTCCCACTACTCCACCTCCACCCCACACGCCTGCTTCTACAGTCCCCTACCTACCTCCAAAAAAATCACCTCTCACCCCCCCCCCAACACACACACACACTCTGCTCCTCTCTCCTCTCTCCTCTCTCCTCTCCACCCTCCGCTGAGCATTTCTCACCTCCACACTCCGAGCGCCTCACTTCCTGAGAGCCAGTCACCTGGGAGACGCTCACTGGGCCCTGGTGCTGCTGGTTCCTTAATGAACTATGTCACTCAAGCAGCAGACTGTGTGTGTGTGTGTGTGTGTGTGTGTGTGTGTGTGTGTGTGTGTGTGTGTGTGTGTGTGATTCTGTGTGTGTACGTTTCTATATAGACACATGGTTTATATATTTGTTTTTTCACTCCTGTAATCCTAGTATTACAATCGTAACATATGCAGGATTAGATTTGCAAAGTTGTAATTGCAGAGTTGCTCGACATTATTACAGTGCTGTTCCAGTCCACTTACTGGTCTGCCTGATCATGAAGCCAAGGTTGAGTGGCCATAAAAGAAATGACAAACACGAATAAAGCAGGTAATGAAACGTCAGCAGTGACCGGCCTCGCACTCGTTCAGACGCAGGTGTGGACGTGCTCTTATTTTTTTTTTTACGAAGGCCTGGAGCGTGGCCAGTGTGGTTCGGAGAATAATTAAAAAGACAAACCAAAAAAAAAGGCTTAGCACACACTTTCAGGAGTGTGAGAAGAGCCAAGCAGGATGGCATAAGAGAAGCGCGGTGTGCCAAGATGTCTGCAGTGAGGTGGAGGGATAGAGGGGGAGTAAGGAGTCTCGGTCCTTATCAAAAACACATTAGCAGCCGTCAATAGAGCAGCATAAGGACTGGTGCTGGCTGATCCAATAAAAGCACTGATACCTTCCTATAAAGGCCCGGTTATGAAAAATGAAACAGGTCTTTGGTTCGGGCGGTGTTGTCACGCTGGAGGACGGGGACGGCTGGTCGCGCGTGGTGAGTGAGCTTTTCACTCGGGCTCCCTTTCTCTCCGTCTCCCTCTCCGAAAGCAATTTCCCCCTTTTGTTAGGGCTTTAAATATAATGTGCTGAGCCTGGTGTGAATTTGCATAAACAGCGCTTACACACAGGCCAACACTTTAATCCTTACCCCAATAGGCAAAAAAAAAGAAGGGGAAAGAAATGGATGGAGAAAATGCACCGCCAGACGAATTCATTTATTCATTTATTTATATCTATTTTTTTTTCGTCCGATGTTTGGTTTCTACGATGGAACTGAGCCGACTAAATCCTTGCGCTTGTTGTTCGACTCAAATGAACACTGGCTCCTGTAAGGATCTTAAACTGTCTGTCAACAATGCTACCGATGACAGAATCCTGTCGTCATCCTCGTTTAAGAATTTATTTATCTATTTTTCCCCGTGTCATTGTTTGCTCTCTCACACACTTGCTGTCAGTCATTAGCGAGGGACAATGAGCATCTGTGGCATCTGAGACAGTGAACGCTCCGATGACGGCTGTCTGTCTGTCCGCTGTCTGTCCTCCGGGCGTCTTCATTAATCCGCCGTGCCATTCATCTGTCGTCCGCTGACAGCTACGGATTTAAACACCGCATCATTTGCGTATGTGAGAGCTGTTGACACCTCATCACTGTTTAGAAAATAAATAAATAAATAAACAACAATAAAAAACGCACAGACAAACTATTGGGATGATCAAGTGCGGGCTGTCCGGGCGGTGCTGTCGGACTGGCTGTGAAGACGAAGATGACTGAAGATGATTTATGGTGCGCTTCAGCCGCTATGATGTGGGATTTATGATGGGAGATTAATCGCTGTAGCTCAGCGGTTATTTCTCCACATGTCTCATATTTACTACCCCTGGTCGGCCATTTTGGGGGGCGGCCGTCGAGAGCTCTATCTGTTTGTTTTACGGCGACAGGCAGCTGTTTGGGGATTGGCAGTGTATATCTGAGGCTGGCTCGGAGGTTTACGGGCCCCGCCGACAAGTAAGACGCTCTGACGGGGAGAATCTTGGAATCGAATTTGATTCCGCCCGAGTTATCGATGCTGGCATGATAAAAGCTGAAGAAAACACCACATGAGGTTGGGGAGGATGGAGAACAAAACAAACAAACAAACAAACAATAAAATGATAATGTGAAGATGTTGGAGGATGAACCATGGGCCTCTAGATGGGAACATGTCCCTAGGTTTGATTTGATTTGATTCCACACAAAGTAGATGGCGTCCATTTTAATTGCATATATTCAGAGCTTGCAATAAGTTCTTTCATCTCTTTGTTGGCTTATCCTTCCATCTACCCAGAATTCCTTGCACCTCTGAAGAATGTGAAATAAAGATTTTGTCTGCTTCATCTCTATCTCAATCTCTCCCTCTTTCACTCCCTGTCTCTCCTCTATCTCTTTTTGAAACAAACAGACACACACACACATACTCTCTTTCCCTGTGTCTCTTTCCCTCTCACTTTCTTTCTCTCTCTCTCTCTTTCACTATCTCCTCTCTCTCTTTTTGAAACAAACACACACACACACACACACACATACTCTCTCTCTGTCTCTTTGCCTGTCTCTTTCCCTCTCTTTCACTATCTCCTCTCTCTCTTTTTGAAACAAACACACACGCACACACACACACACACCCACACACAAACACACACACACTCTCTCTCTCGGTTGCTGACTCTAGGGGAGCCATATTGAGAGCACAGTGGGGCCTGGACTGGTGAGGACTGCATGTGCTGTTTTTCTTATTATCTCACAACAGTAAGAGATAGCAACAGGAAGCACTGTCTGTGTGTGTGTGTGTGTGTGTGTGTGTGTGTGTGTGTGTGTGTGTGTGTGTGTGTGTGTGTGTGTGTGTGTGTCTGTGTGCGTGTTTCAGCATGGATGCTGGAGTCCTGGGAAAAGGCCAGGTACCGGGTGGGCACCAAGGCACCATTCTGAGAGAGGCAGCTGCCATGGTGACCTGTCTGTCAGTCTGTCACAGATGCAACTACAAACACACACACACACACACACACACACATACACACACACCTAAAGACACATACACACTGTCAACACGCATGCACACACATACACACATAGACACAAACACCGTCCCGTAAGGACTTTTGGTGAACACGATGAAGAGTGTCCAAGAGCCCTGTAAACTTGCCTCTTCCAAAGCACAGTGTCTATTCCCAGCCTTCTCCACTGCAGGGAACAAACCCAGGAAGATCCCCATGAGCAGGAAGGGCCTCGGCTGAACAGACACTCTCCATCTGCCTCCCTCACTGGAGGATGGCGGGAGGATGGCGGGAGGATGGCGGGAGGATACGGGAGCAGCGTTAAGGTGCAATGTTAATCCTGGCTGATGAAATCCATTTGCTGTTCACGGAGCCGTGTCCTGTTTTTAACACTCACACTCTGCCAGGTGTGACAGCCATGATGTCATCTGATCTATGCAAAACGATGTCACAATGGTGCGCGAGTGACCTCATCGCCTGGGCATGAAAGCCCTTTGTGACACTGACCTGTCTGACGAGGCAGCAGACACACACATCAAAGGGGACTCGTCCGACTGGTTTTACACAAACAGTCTGTACTCTCTTTAACTTACCACCCACCCTCATTCTCTCTGGCTTTTTGCTTTTCTCTTCCTCTCTCGTGTCTGTCTCGCTCAGTTTCTCGCACCTTTTTCTCTACCCTCTCTCCCTCTCTCACTCTCTCTCTATCTCTCTCTGCCTCTTTCTCTCTTTGCGTGTTATTCAGCCGACCCACATCAGGAGCTACACTGTCGGGGTTTTGATGCTCCAACAATGAGAGCAAGGTCGTCCACTGGCGGCCATTCCGTCGCCATGCCAACTAGCTACAATTAATAACCTGAAAACACGCCTCTTCCTCCTACACTTTTTGCCTTTTTGCTCCTG
>NC_045157.1:7214992-7219992 GCF_900700415.2 Clupea harengus
ATGCCCGTTGAGCGCTGCCTCCTCCCGGCCTCCAGCAGGCCTGCTGTCTCTGCCTCTGCTTCCCCAGCGATGGGGCAGGGGAGGCTGGGGTTGAGGCTGGCTGCGGGTCCAGGGACTCTTGCCAGAGACGGATGATTCTGTGTCTCTTTCTCCCAGCTGCAGCACTGTGAGCTCTCCTGTTCCATCTAAACTTTTGCTTAGGAAACTCACGCATGGATATGAATATTTGTGTGTGTATGTGTGTGTGTGTGTTAGTGTATTTTTGTGTTTATGTTTATGTGTGTGTGTGCGTGTGTGTGTGTATGTGTGTGAGTGTGTGTGTGTGTGTGTGTGTGTGTGAGTGTGTGTGTGTCTGAGTGTGTGTGTGTGTGTGTGTGTGAGTGTCTGTGTGTCTTCACCTGTGCGTGCAGAAGTGTTTGTGTCTTGCTGACTCTGCGTGTGTGTGTTTGTGAGTGTATGTATATGTGTGTGTGTCTGTGTCTGTGTGTGTGAGTGAGTGTGTCTGTGCGTGTGTGCGTCTGTGTTTGTGCTTGCGTGTGCGTCTGTGTTCGTGCGTGCGTGTGTGTGTGTGTGTGTGCGTCTGTGTGTGCGTCTGTGTGTGTGTGTGTGTGTGTGTGTGTGTGTGTGTGTGTGCGCGTGTGCTATTTTACTGGGTGATGATATTTCTCCCCCCCTCCAGCTGCCTCTGTGTGAGTTGCCCTGCTGCATCTTCACTTTAGTTTTGTAAAGTTCTCCCTCCTCTGCCCTGCTCTCAGCGCTGTGCTGTGCCGTGCCGCGCTGCGCTGCGCTGAGCTGGATGCTGGGCACCGTGACTGGACAGGTGTGTCCTTGCTCCGCAGGCCGCAGTGGGGATCTGTTCTCAATGTCGAGCTGGCTATATTTAACCTCAGCCCCCGATGCGCCATCACACACATCTACTGTACAATAATGCACACACAAACACATTCGGGGGCAGAGTCACACAAAAACACACACACACACACACACACCTGCAGACACACACTCACACCTACACACACACATTCACACAATAATTCACATCCATGCATGAGTCATCAGCGCGAGCAGACATTCCGCAGACGTCACACACCTGGCATCTCGGCTGGATGAAAAGACGCAGCCCTATTCAAGAGCATTAATCAATGCCCTGCTCGCATTCAGAGGAAAAGGAGAAACACACACACACTCCTGCACATTTACACATGCCTACACACAGACACACACACACACACACACACACACACACACACACACACAAACAAATCATACTGCGTAGAACCACTTGGTGTTTCTACACAAGACTTCATAGGAAATAGTCATCCAGGCTTGTCCTTACGTTCTGTCTCAGGTTTCAGTGTTCAGTATCACGTCCTTACCAAGAGTGTAATCTGGTTCCGGGCAGAAACAGGATCATGTTTTTAACTTCGGGAGGATCGTTACACTAATACCTGGGAAACAAGTGGATTACTGTGGGTCAAGATGGATTATCCATCGGCTCTTTGTTCAATCCCGGTAAAACCTCCTCCCCTCTCTACACACACAAAACACACATACACGCACACAATCACACACACACACACAGACATGCAACAAAAAAGCACAAAAGGACTCACGCAGACCACTAAATCTCATTTAAGTTCCATGACCTAAAGCTCAGGAATGAATTGCAATCCGTCTGGAATGCTGTCCACCTCCAACACCCCACCCCACCCCCTGACAAACCGCCCATACCCCACACACACACACACACACACACACACACACACACACACACACACACACACACAGGAGGTCCAGTGTCTGGTCCGATGGAGTCTCCCTCCCCCAGAGACTCATTGCTGCTCCTGTCTGGGATCTGCCTGCATTTGTCGTCATCTTCTCCTTTTCCCCTTCAGTCACACACACACACACACACACACACACACACACACACACACACACACACACACACACACACACACACACACAACACACCCACACACACATTCTGGCTTCATTGTCTTCCTCTATATTTCCCCGCGCCTCCACGCCTTCCCACCAGCCTTTTATTTTTATCTCCCTCTCGCCCCGCGCCTCATTAGCACTCTGTTTCTCCGTTCTTCCATTCTTACCCTTTTTTCTCCCCTCTCTTCATCCCTCTGTTTCTCCGTTCTTCCTTTCTCACCCTTTTTTCTACCCTATCTTCATCCCTCTGTTCCCCCATCTCTCTCCACCGCCAGCCCCCCCCCCCCCCCTAAACCCTTGTCTCTGTCTCTCTCTCTCTCTCTCTCTCTCTCTCTTTCTCTCTCTGTCTGTCTTCCATATTCTTTTTGTATGTCTGACTGTGCCCTTAGGACTCGTGATAACAGGCGGCATCAAAGCTGGCCTTGCCGCCGTGACAACGGCCCGGGTCCTAGCACACCGGCGCAGACCTTGTTGCTAATTGGCCGACGAGTTGGCAGGACACGTCTGCCCCTGACTGACCGCAGGCCACAGACCAAAGCGCAGTGTGGAGATGGCAGATAAATATGAGGAAGGCAAAAAAAGAAAGAGAGAGAGAGAGAGAGGGAGAAGGGGAAGAATAGCAAGCTGCAGGAAAATGAAAGCTTTACCATTCCATTATGGCGTGGCTCAAGGCAGACGGAGGACAACAACTGTGGCACAGGAAGCCATGGGTGTGAGAGGCCACGAAACAAGGAGCAAGAAGAAAGGAAGACAAAGGAGAAGAATAACAAGGGGAAAAAGGAGAAGAGAACTGGTGGAAAGAGAAAAAGAAGCAAAAGACGAGGTAGAGAGGGAGAGAGATGATATGAAGAGGGTGGTAGTGAAGGTGACGGAGGAAGAGATAGATAGAAGACAGAGGGAGAGAGAGAGAGAGAGACGGTACAGGAAATGGATTCTGCCCTTTGCAGTCATGGGTTTCTCTCTCTCCCTCTCTCTTACTCAGTCTCTCTCCATTTCTCTCTCTCCCTCTCTCTTACTCAGTCTCTCTCCATTTCTCTCTCTCCCTCTCTCTTACTCAGTCTCCCTCCGTCTCTCTCTCTCCCTCTCTCTTACTCAGTCTCCCTCCATCTCTCCCCCTCTCCTCCTCTCCCCCCCCCTGTGGTGTGTAGGCCACAGCATGGGGTCTGGTCAAGCGGCTGGGTTGATAAGGCAGGAGGCCTTTGGCCACGCTACTGAGCTGACCACAGCAGGCCATCGCCTCGATAAGGAGCTCACTCTGCCCCCATCACGCCTGGAAAGGAGGAAATCATGTGTGGGAGATGGGTTTGCAATTTGCATGCAACCTCCACTCCCTCTTCGTCTCCTCCTTCTCCTTCACCACCTCACTCCATCTCGCTCTCTGCATTTCTCTCCTTCCATCTCTCTCTGCCTTTCTCTCTCTCCCTCCATCTCTCTTTCTCTGTCTCTCTCTCTCTCTCTCCCTCTTCCTCCATCTCTCTCTGTCTCTCTCTCCCTCCATCTCTCTCTCTCCCTCTCCCTCCATCTCTCTCTCTCCCTCTCCCTCCATCTCTCTCTCTCTCCCTCCATCTCTCTCTCTGCCGTCCTCCTCTCTCTTTTTGGCTGCTATTCATCTGATATGTGCTGTACTTTAGTCTCTCCTGCGGTTGCTGTTTTCAGCATGTTTATGCCGCTGCTCACACAAAAGCCTGAGCAGCAGCAGCAGCAGCAGCAGCAGCAGCAGCAGCAGCACCGCGGCCGAGCTGTCGCTTTTTTTGGTTGTTGTTTTTTTTCAGCTGAGCAGCACAATTATGAGTGCACTCAACTACACAGCAAAAAATACCAGTATTTACCTACAGGGACAGAACACAGAGAGAGAGAGAGAGAGAGAGAGAGAGAGAAAGACGGAGAGAGGGAGAGAGAGGGAGGGAGAGGGAGGGAGTGTGAGAGAGAGGGAGAGAGAGTGAGAGGGGAAGAGAGAGAGATAGTGCTGGTATAAATATAAACTTAGTGATTAGGCTCAAGAAAACTGCCTGGGATATCAGTGGGCATGGAAAAGGTGCTTCTCTTGCGATTTCAGTTCTCTTTCTCAGCAAGGAGAAACAGACAGGAGAAAGCAAAATGAATGTCCTCACTGCAGACATGTTGGCAGATAGGGACAGGCCTCTGTGAGTGTGTAGAAGTGTATATGCGTGTGTATGTGTGTGCACACACCTATATGTGTGAGTGCATTTGTGTGCTTGTGTGTGTGTGTGTGTGTGTGTCCTGGGTAGAGATTTTTTTTTCTCTCAAGAATGAGCCATGAGCAAAATCAATCAAATAAATCAATCAATAATAACTGATACAGGTACTTTTTAAAAGGCCATCTATTCTCTTCAGGTGTGGACCAACACACACACACACACACACACACACACACACACACACACACACACACACGGACACACACACACACACACATCCCGCCTCACACCTGGCACTGTTTTGGTATACACAGGCGGCATCCAAGTCCGACCACAGTTGAGGGAGCCTAATGGAAAAAGAGCACCGCACTCAATAGCATAAGGCTCTCTGGCCACCAATGCAAAACCACAACACTGCTACATAACCACAGCGCTGCTCACACACTGAGTACACAGAGTAGCAGTCGATTCGCTGCCACTTCATTTGTCCGAGCCGAGACTCGACACTGACGGAACCTTTACTGGCTCAAAATACCTGGAGCCTGGAAAAACACTGGGCAAGAACAAATACCCCGTTGGCACTCACAGTAATGGTGCAAGACACGCGATCATTCAGACGGCCATTTACACACACCGCATAAAGGTGCGTGATGGAATAGTGCCACCCTGTCACAGCCTTGGTTTCCTAAAGTGTGTATGCGTGTGTATGCGTGTGTATGCGTGTGTATGCGTGTGTATGTCTGTGCACACTCCTATGTGTGTGGGTGCATTTGTGTGCTTGTGTGTGTGTGTGTGTGTGTGTGTGTGTGTGTGTGTGTGTGTGTGTGTCCTGGGTAGAGTACGGTGGCGTTCACATGGCAACCCTATGGTACAAACCTCTCCCTCCACTTTTATCCA
>NC_045157.1:7269992-7272492 GCF_900700415.2 Clupea harengus
ACATGAACGCAGGAGGGTGACGTCGGAGCCGGAGACAACCCCCCCCTCAGAACCTCCCCACTGATCGCCATGGGGGGGAACCGCTAACGTCAGCGGGACAGGAAGTAAGGGACCGTGGCGTGTCATCCCACCCCCCTGCCACCCCCCTGGATCTGCCCCAGCATCCCTGCCGCCCCGTACAGGAGATGAGCGGAGCGGAGCGGAGCGGAACGGACGCTTCAGACACGGGGGAGCGCCGCGCTCACGACAACAATGGAGGAGCACTGCCGCTGAGCAACACCGCAGGAAACGCTTTTTTTTTAAAAGAACAAGAAAAGAAAACACAAGTGTGTTTCCAGTGGAATGTTGTTGTCCTTTAAAGTACAGTGAACAGAGCCGTAGAGGTTGACGTCACGAGCCATGTCGGGGTCATATTGGCAGGAAAAGGTTCAGTGAAGCGCCAGTCTCTCAGTGAGAGTTCAAACAGCTAACTAGCAAGAAAGACTGGATTGTCAACATGGTAGACAATTACTGTGCCCCGGGAATGCAAACATAAATGTCTAAGAGACAAAAGCAAGTTGTTGTAGCGTTTTCCTAGATACACTCAGAGAAAGAATCAGTGGATTCACCTGTGGCTCATTGTAGACTAAATCATTCATTCAAATAATGTCATGGCTTAATCAATAGTTTTAGAAAAGGGCTGTTGAACTGCTCGCTCCAACAACTACCCCAAATGTTCTTAGGCACAAAGCTAAAAACTAACCAAGCTAATCTGACAGTTTAGTTTTGAAATCAAATAATAAAACTTACTTCCCCAATAACAACAAAAATGCTTTTTGCTGTGAGGCGATAAATGCCTTGGTCCATTGGATACCCTCTAGGCTTCAATAAGCCCTTACAGAGCTGCCAGTGCAGACAGACGGGTGGTCAGACAGACAGACAGTTTATCTGTGTAACTTTACTGGAGATCGCGAACTTCATGTGGAATCTCGATCGGCTTGAAAAGGATGGCAGGTGGTCGCTGAGACCTGATATTTATCTTTTGTCATTTTTTTTTTCATAATATCAGTCAATTTCATGATTTTTAAAATGGGCAGCATGTTCAGGGCGTATAAGGCTATCTGGCGCTATCAGACAGCTGTTTTTCCTGCCAGTGCGTTAAAGTTCTGTTTTATGTGACGCAACTGCTAACTACTACAGTTCTATACTCTCATGGGATGCATGGGTGTGTAGGGATAGATAGATAGAGAGAGAGAGAGAGAGAGAGAGAGAGAGAGAGAGAGAATAAATATGTGATATGTGTCTGCACACATTTGAGTGTGTGTGTATTTTTAATGAGTAAGTCTGTGTCTGTATGTGTGAGATTACAGGATCAATACGAGGGGGCTGCTCAAGCCAGTGTGTGTGCGTGTGAGAGAGAGAGAGAGAAAGAGGAACAGAGACGGAGATATAGAGAGAGAAAGATAGAGAGAGAGAGAGATGCCTGAGTGTGTGTGTGTGAACTTCCTAATCATCAAACCGTGCTAACACTTCTGCGATGAAGGCTGAACTGACCGTCACCCTGCTCAGCGGCTTCTGAGGAGACGCACACAGCCCGCACAGCACAGAGAAGAGAGGAGAAGAGGGGAGCCGAGAGGAGATGAGAGGAGAAGAGAGGAGAGGAGAGGAGAGGAGGGGAGCGGAGCGTGGTGGAGCACTTCAAAGCATGGCCTCAGGAACAGCACTACCCAGCCACCAACACCACTGCTTTAAACGCCATTCTCTCCACTCACACATCACATCACATCACTCACTCACACACTCTTTATTGTACTTCCCTTCCCTGTGTGTGTGTGTGTGTGTGTGTGTGTGTGTGTGTGTGTGTGTGTGTGTGTGTGAATGTGTGTGTGTGTGTGGCCGTATGCATGTGTGTGTATCAAAGTAACCACATCATCCAAGCTCTGCTAAAGAGGTTTCAAATCGTCATAGATAAAAGGGACACTTTTTTTTCAGTAGATTTGGTTTGTCCCTCTTTGGCTGCCCTACTCCCAGCACCCACCTCCACCCCCACCCCCATCTCCACTCTACCCCACCCACCCCCCTAACCTGCCAATGTCTCTGTGTGAGTTGAGATATCAAGCAGCCGTGGATGCAGAGTGTTTCGGCAGGAGGGCGGCGTCAGAAGCGCCTTCCAGTGTGCAAGCGACCGGACGAGCCGCCGCCGAACAGACATGGCGTTCCGTCTGCCCACTGATGCCCGCCTCCCCGTGCCCACTCCTACTTCCACGTCTCCGTCAGCCAACAGACTGGCACTGCCAATGGGAGGGGGGTGGAGGGAGGGGGGGGGTGCTGTGTGTTTCCATGGAAGCATCCAACTGAGATTGAGCAGTTAGGCAGCCAGTGAGAGGAACAGAGGAAGCCACAAAGAGAGAAAGAGAGAGAGAGAGAGAGAGAGAGAGAGATAAAGAGAGAGAGAGAGAGAGGAGAAATGAAGAGAAGAGAAGAAAAGAAAGAAGAGAAAAAAGGTAAAGGAGAGAACTGA
>NC_045157.1:7289992-7294992 GCF_900700415.2 Clupea harengus
GAGTGGAAGTGGGAGCAATAACACAGTGATGTCATAAAGAGGAATAAGTGAACAATGAGCTTCTCTCTCAGGAGTACATCATGAAGCCGGGAGACTTTACAGTAAAACACTTCTACATCTCTCCTCTGGGCTCACGGCAGTGAGAAAGCCAGGAGACTTTACAGTAAAACACTTCTACATTTCTCCTCTGGGCTCACGGCAGTGAGAAAGCCAGGAGACTTTACAGTAAAACACTTCTACATCTCTCCTCTGGGCTCGGGGCAGTGAGGAAGCCAGCAGCTCTCGACCATCTAGACCAGGGCTACCAAATCTTCACCAAATGTCCTGTCAAAGGTCCAGAGAAAGACGGGGCAATCAGGCAAAGTCCAGAACTACGTACGTTCAAAAACGATAAGTCTGCTCTAGATCTGTGGCGGACACCTTTCTCCAGACGGCAGCTCTGGGACCCTCTGACCTAAAGAGCCCGAAGCCCCCAGGGGAAAGGCGTCTGTCTCGCACTCTGAAGAGTGAGAGTTCAATTCCTGGTTACAGTCACAAAAAACTCTAATATAATATTTAAACAACCATCTAAATCTCTAGTATGCTCTAAATATCAGAAAGAGTCGGTTGCCTTCTATGGCGTTCCAAGCGGCTCAGGCTCAGTCCGTGTCTCCTGTGGAGGACACTTCCACCACCAGGGGCTCAGCCAGGAACACCAATCGCTCACCGATGCCACTTGTACACATCTCATCCAACAGAAAGAGCCGTCCACCTCCCTGCCTCCCAGCTACGGGAGCTACAGGAGCTCACGGCAACTGCCACCGCTCTCTCCGCCGCCTGATCGATAGCTGCAACGTTAACTATAAATTACCTTTTCATAGCCCAACGATTTCCTGATCAGAGTCCGTTAGCATGGGGTAGCATCCCCTGCAATCACCCTAACGAGCAGATCTTGACAGGCTAATGACATGACACACCACTCCTTTCCGCTTCAACACCTAATGATATTTTGGAAGCACCCACCCACCCACCCACCCACCCACCCACGTTCACTACACTCCCACCCTACACACTTACTCACCCCGCTCATCAGTAGCATCGCAGTACACACTCAATCCAATCACGCTCGCACACATACACACTTAAGAGAGCACAGTCTGTTGCCTTGCCTGTGTTTCTTGTTATGTAACAGAACCCCCCCCCCCCCCCCCCCCCACACACACCACCCCCACACACACACACACACACGCCCCAAGGTGATTTAGCAGCAGAGGCAGGCTCATCCTTTATTCACAAGAGTGATCTCTCTCTCCCCCTCTCTCTCCTTATCTCGCTTTCTCCCTCTCTCTTGCCTCCTCTTTCTCTCTTATTCATTTATTTATTTTCTCTGACTCTGTCTCTTTTGTTCTCCTCCATCCCCGCTCTCTCTCTCTCTCTCTCTCTCTCTCCTCTCTGCCTGAGGCCTCTTAAAGTCTTTCTTGCCCATTGTGACGCCATGGGACGGTAGAAAAAGATTCTCCCCTGATTCATGTTCCACTCCACTCCACTCATGCCGTCGTCAGGCCAGCGTGTGTTTAGATCTATTTCAGTATGTATTTTTCTTTACTCTTCGCTGTGTGTGTACATACATGCATGAGGGTTTGCATGTTTGAATGCGTGTGTGTGTGTGTGTCCATGTGTATATGAGTGTGTGTGAGTTTAAATATGTGTGTGTGTGTGTGTGTGTGTGTGTTCATTCATGAGTGTGTTTGTGTGTGTGAGTTTAAATATAGATGTGTGTGTGTGTGTGTGTGTGTGTGTGTGTGTGTGTGTGTGTGTGTGTGCGTACATGAGTGTTGTTGTGTGTTGTGTGTGATCGTGTGATCCATGTTCACTCTCTACTCTCTCCCCATTGACCAACCTCTGTGTTTGGCTGTTAAGTCTGTTCCCATGTCATAACTCTACCTGTGAACAGTACCAGGATCAGAATGTTCCATCCGCCTGTGTGCACAACCACTTAGAGCAGAAGAGAAAGAGGACTTCCATCCTGCAGAGATTGGCTGGGGCTGCATTGGGCATCAATAGGGACCTAACAGTGGGCTTACAACGACGCACACACCCAGACACACACACACACACACACACACACACACACACACACACACACACACACACAGACGCACACAGACACACACACACACACACACAGACGCACACACCCAGACAAGAATAACTCCATTGTCCAGCGGAGAGCAGAGCCTCTCTTGTGTTCAAATACTCTTTAATCTTGAAAACACCCCCAACACACACTAAACACACACTAAACACACACACACACACACACACACACACACACACACACACACACATTCACTCACATCAATGCCCACACACTGCTGTTTCATTGTGCAACCCACTAATAAAAACACAATGTATGAATAGTGTGTGTGTGTGTGTGTGTGTGTGTGTGTGTGTGTGTGTGTGTGTGCCCCATGTCTTTAAGGTGATGTAGTGCTCCTCCACTCAGCTGCCCAGAGACAGAGAGCTGCAGCAGATGTCTGATGTTTTATACCCCTTCCTCTCTGGACACTCTGTCCTTTTCCTTATTGGTTCCTTTTAAACACCCAGTGACAACCAAAAACAGCCTCGGCATGAGACGGCTGATGAAATGAGAGAAGGAAAGAAGGGTGGAAAGCAAGACGTTTCCAGAAGAGAGGAGACCAGGCATGCCTCTGCCCCCATCTCCGCATGAGAAGAGAAGGCAGTGCCTCCAGACAGAGGTCCGAGGCTCCTCCGGAGAGCCAAGTGCCATCACTCAGACGCCACCTCTGGGGTAAACCTGCTTTAAAACTCTGCAGCTCATCCTATGTACGTCCAGTGGGGATCTATTAGGGATCTAGTGGGGATCCAGCGGGGATCCAGTGGGGATCCAGTGGGGGGGGGGGGGGGGGTGACGGAGCAGAGCACAAACCTTCCTAACTCCACTCTCTACACCCAGCATCCTCTGTACGTCCCCATCCACTGAAACCTTCCTAACTCCACTCTGCTTAACCAGCAAAACCCAGAGTTCACCTCCAATATGTAATTTTATTCCGCTGGTCTACTCCCTTTGTGTAGTTTTCAATCTTTTATTTGTTTTTGTGTGTGCGCTGTTTGTGTCCGTGTGTGTGTGTGTGTGTGTGTGTGTGTGTGTGTGTGTGTGTGTGTGTTTGTTTGTGCGAGAGTGAAGTGCTTACATAAACGCCAGCAGTTCAGCTCCACTCGTGTGGAGGTGGGTGTACAATAGGTCTACATTTCGGCCTAATCTCCAGACAGGCTGAATCATCAGGTGAAGCATATACTCCTTTGTTCTCCCTCTTACTCATTCTCTTTCTCTCTCTCTCTCTCTCACTCCCAGATACACACACACACACACACACACAAACACACACACACACACCATTACAATGCACACTCACTGGCAATAGGTTGCCTCCTGGCATTCCAATTATAGTGTGTGTGTGTGTGTGTGTGTGCGTGTATGTGTGTGTGTGTGTGTGCGTGTATGTGTGTGTGTGCGAGTGTGTGTGTGTGTGCGTGTGTGTGTGTGTGTGTGTGTGTGTGTGTATGCGTGTATGTGGTTGTGTGAGTGAGTGTATGTGTGTGTGTATTTATATATGCGTATGTATGTGTGTGTACTTGTTTATGCCTATACCTGTTCTACCACACACTGTTTGGACACACACACACACACACACTGACACACACAGTATACTGAGGCTCAGCGATCAATGGAGCCAGCATAACAGCACAGGGGCGTTTTTGCATTGTTAAATATTCGTCCCTGGGCTGAGATGGGACATTAACATTCCTACGGCAGCGGTGATGGATATCAGGCAGGCCTGCCTGGAGGGAGACAGAGAGAGACGAGAGGACGAGAGAGGAGAACGCAAGACAGAGAGAGAGAGAGACAGAGACAGTGAGAGAGAGAGAGAGAGAGAGGGAGCGAAAGAGAGAGAGAGAGAGAATGTAGACAACAGAATATTGTGGATTAACTGCAATTACTTTCTTTCCCAAATAAATACAACAACATTCCATTCTCATCATGAACACGATTACGGACAGACAGAGAGAGCGAGAGAGAGAGAGAGATAGAGAGAGAGAGAGAGAGAGAGAGAGATAGAAACAGACATATTAAGAGTGTGAAAAGGACAGAAGAGAGGAGAGGAGAGGAGAGGAGAGGAGATGTAGAGATGTAGAGATGTGGAGATGAGAGGCCAGAGGGATTTAGTCGGAGGGCTGGGTGACGCCATGAGCTGGTTGTTCCTGTTAGGCCTTAAAGGCCGAGCCAATGCAAAGACACAGACTCAGACAGAGAGAACAACAGGGACAACTATGTCACCTCAAGAGACAAGAAGAACCGGTATTACACGCACCGCTAACACTCCCGTTTCACAAACAGCCAGACTTATCCACTTAAAACTGTGTGTGTGTGTGTGTGTATGTGTCTGTGAGTGTGTGTGTGTGTGTGTGTGTGTGTGTGTCTGTGGGTGTGTGTGTGTGTGTGTGTGTGTCTGTGGGTGTGTGTGTGTGTGTGTGTCTGTGAGTGTGTGTGTGTGTGTGTGTGTGTGTGTATGTGACTGTGTTTGTGTGTTTGTGTGTGTGCGTCTGTGTGTGTGTGTGTGCGTCTGTGTGTGTGTGTGTGTGTGTGTGTGTGTGTGTGTGTGTGTGTGTGAGCTTGCCTACGTGGGGGATCTATGGTGCCTACGAGCTTCAGCATGTTTTTAACAACACAGCTGTGGTTAGGAGTAAAACAAGAAGGGAGATGCAAGACGACAACACCCTCTCTCTCTCTCTCTGTCTCTCTCTCTCTCTCTCTCTCTCTCTCTCTCCGTCTCTCTCTATCAGTCTATCTCCTTCAATCATCTAGAAGCTGTCAGTCTTGATTGCTTCCTTCAAAGCATCTGTCCAACACGTTTCCATTAGATGAGAGCAACTGTTCAATTATCTCGACTCAAGACAGTTAGTATGTCCCCCCAATTAGGCCTACATCCTCACGTTCA
>NC_045157.1:7317492-7319992 GCF_900700415.2 Clupea harengus
TGTTCGGTTTCCCTGCAATAATATCGTGTTCATCTCATCCCAATTGCCTTCAAACCACATGCACAGACATACTTTGTTTGTTCTTTGTTACAGATTAGTTTGTGCTCTTCCCCTAAATAAAATATATCAAATAACAAAAATCAGTAGTGTAATGGAGACACAGAGAATGTGTATTTATGTATGCCTGCACACCGCTATTCCTGAAGAGATGCTGACTGATGTTAAGTGACTGGTAATGTAATAATGACAATAAAGCGGTCTCTATTCATCAATAGATGTGTGTTCTTGTATAGTATGTTCAATACAATTGTCATAACTTATATTCCCATGTCTGCTTTAGTAACCCTCTACTACTGCTGAGCTCACTGTCACATGGGACGTGGTCTTGCGGAAATGTATCTCTAGTTATGTAAGGTATTTGCATTTTCTCCTGTGTTATGATATCTTGTTAAAATAGTCACTCGCTCTCTCTCTTGCACACACAAACACACACATACACACCCCCACACACACACACACACACACACACACACACACACACACACACACACACACACACACAAACACAGACACACACATACAGACACACGCACACACACACACAAACACACATACACACACACACACACACGCACGTACACACACACACACACACACGCGCGCACGTACACACACACCACACACACACACACACACACACACACACACACACACACACACACGCACGTACACACACACTCTTCTTATTGGACTCTGTGCCAGGTGCCCTGTGGTGATTCCTCAGCTGTCATGTTCCAATCTAGAGTGACTAGGGCTGATTGGCTGTGGCTTGATTAAACCATGAGCACACACACACACACACACACACACTCTCACACACACACACTCACCTTCACACACGGACACATGCTTATGTAAGCACACACACACACACATACCCCCCTCAACTACTATTGATACATTCAATGCCACACTTGCTAAGACAGCCAATCTGCCACAGGAGGACTCACACTTACTTGTTCTGCTCTAGTCTCCCTTCCCCTCACTAAGTTTCTCTCACTTACACACACTCACATATATTCACCCATATATACTGACATGCACACACTCACACCCACACACACAGCATCAAATGCACACACACACACACACACACACACACACACACACACACACACACTCGCAGGCATGTGCAGAAGTCACACAAAACAAAAATAAAAACCCTCCCAAAATCAGTGCAGAGACCACTCATACATTTTTCATGCCCATTAAGGCATTGTTAGCGGCCCCAAGTAGGGCAGCCAGTGCATTTAGTTATTAAGACACATTACCATCAGATGTGTGCATAGAGTGCTCACCCTCTCTTGTCTGCTGTCTCTTTCTCGTGCCCACGTGCCCACGTGCCAAGGCAAAAAGGCAGAAAGCAAGAGGAGAGGAAAAGAGAGCGAAAGAGTATTCCACGCTGGTTAATACGGACATGACCGGCATGGTGTGGCTTTCTTTGAGAACATGGTGTTTCTCGCTTCAACAACAAGGCCTTGGGATGAATAAAAGATAGATCTTGCATGAGGGCATTAGACGGAATCTCGTGTCAAGCTCTGATCTAAGAGGAAGAAAAAACAAGAAAAAGAGAGAGCGAGAGAGAAATGAGAGAGAGAGAGAAAGAGAGAGCGAAGTGAAGTGAAGAGAAGAGATAAAGGTAGAAAAGAGAAGGGTGGACGAGGGGGTAGTAAAAAGAGAGAGCATAGCTGAGAGAAGATCAAGAGAAAATAAATAAAGAAGGACCGTGAGTGAGACACGCGAAAGAGAAAAGAGGCAAAATGATAGAGGGAGAGAGGAATAGAGTGAGGGAGGATAAGAGATAGAGAGGTGAAGTGATAGAGGGAGAGAGGAATAGAGTGAGGGAGGCTAAGAGATAGAGAGGTGAAGTGATAGAGGGAGAGAGGGTAAGAGAAAAGAGGCGAAATGAGGGAGAAAGATTGTCATTAAGAGGAGGAGCAGAGGAGAGAGGGAAAGATGAAAGGGTAAAGGGGAGGGGAGGGTGATAGTGACAGGGAGAAAAAAAGATAGAAAGAAAGAGGGATGAAGGGATAGATGGAGAGCACAAACAGAGGAAGAGAGAGTGAGAGGACCAAGAGACAGAAGGATAGAAAGAGAGAGATGGAGAGAGAGAGAGAGAGAGAGAGAGGAGGAGACAGGACCAAAGACACAGGCAGGGCCTGGTTTAATGTGCAGCCGGCATATTGACACTTATCGGAGTAATTGAAAGGGAAAGCCTGTTTGCCGGAGCCGCAATCACTGGCTGTCAGGGACACAGAAAGGAAGGCATCCTTCAAGGCAAGATTACAATTGAGACTGACACTGCATGGACTTGTGAGAGTGTCTGTGTGTGTGTGTGTGTGTGTGTGTGTTTGTTTGTGTGTGTTTGTGTGTTTGTGTGGTTTTGTGTGTTTGTGTGTACAGAAATGCATGCATATGAGTAAGTATGTGTGTGTGTGTG
>NC_045157.1:7339992-7342492 GCF_900700415.2 Clupea harengus
CGGAAGCCTTAAGCAGTGTGCAGGTGTTTGGGTCCCTGCAGAAGAGTAGGGGAGGGTGGGGTTAGATGAGCCAGAGAGGTAACCCCCCCCACCTGTATCAGGGCGACACATTGTTGTGACCGTGGGGTGGGTCGGTGGGGGTGGGGGGGTCTTAGGTATAATTAACTTCACATCAAAAGTAATTCATCTCAGTTTAAAAGTTTATATCAGATATGTTGATGAACTGGCAGTTTGTAAAAACATGTCAGTGAATTAGCAAAAGTCTGTCTCTGGGTTGCTAGGCTAAGCATTTTTCCCAAAATGGTGGCTGTTGGGTAAAATGAGCCAGAGCCTTGGGGGCAAGTTCAACCGGTGGTTCATCTAACACCATCATGTTTACATAACATTTAATATTTGGTGTTGAAATTAGTGTTGCATCCTAACACTGAATAACTGACACTGTAGTTCATATTTTTAGATGTAGCATATCAGCTGTCAGGCCATGTCATTTCAGTTTTCTGTTGTTATGTGACATGTTAGTGTTTATGTCATTGGCTACGAAGTTTGTGATTGTACAGAGATTCAGAACATATGACATGTTGGTGTTTGTGTTTATGTTGGTGTTTATGTTATGTTTATAAGCCTAAATGATGGTTATAATGCCAAACATACAGTTGCAAGTCTACACTGAAAGGGAAAAACAATGAATCTGTGGATGTTCCTCAAAAGAATAAAAGTTTCATTCAATGTAAGACTGTCTATTTTGCAATCCTACAGATTTGACAAACCATCTTCAGGTTTCAGAACTGTAGACAAATTTATGGTAAAATGTATTTCACGCCAATAAAATCAGCAGGATGTTTCATTATTAAACTCTGATGAATTCAATAGATAGTAACTGCTTTCTCAGATGGCTCAACTTACCCTGTCAGCTGGCCCAAAACATGGGGCAAGTTGAGCCACAAGACCATATTTCGTTGTCTGTTTGACTGAAGTACACTGCTAAGGTTTCAGTTTCAGCACACATCCTGGACAAGGGTTGTATGCATTAGTATTATTCCTCTCTCCTATTCCCTTGGCTATAGGGTGACTTACCCCACACTCCCCTATACTCGGTTTGTGTGCACCTGTGTTTGCATATGTCTGTGTGTGTGTGTGTGTGTGTGTGTGTGTGTGTGTGCATAAGTGTGTGTACATGTCTGCATGTGTGTGTATACGTATGTGTGTGTGTGTGTGTGTGTGGGGGTGGGTGCGTGTGTGTGTGTATGCGTACGTGTGTGTGTGTGTGTGTGTGTGTGTGTGTGTGTGTGTGTGTGTGTGTGCTATGTAACTAAACTTGCTGACGTGTGCTGAAGTGGCTGTAAATCCACCTGATCCTGGCCTCACCCGGGGAGAAAAAGAGAGAGAGAGGGGGGGGGGGGGGGAGAAAGAAGAGGGGGGGGGAGAAAGAGAGAGAGAGAGAGGCCCCAGTCCAGTCCTTGTTCTCTCCCTCACCCCTGTCTGAATGGGTGACTGAGCAGCAGAGTTAGAGAGAGTTCACCCCGCCTGTCTCCTCCACTTCACACCCCACACACACACACACACACACACACACACCAGTCCTTTCCTCAGCATGCTAATTAAACACATGTACCGCACACTCGCCTCGCAATGTCAGAGCAGACCTCAAATGAAAAATAAGGGAGAGAGAGAGAGAGGGGGGAGACAGGGAGAGAGAGAGAGAGAGGGAGAGGACAGAGAGGGGGAAGAGAGAGAGAGAAGAGAAAGAGAGAGAGAGAGAGAGGACAAGGGGAAAACAAAAGCAAGAGGAAGTGAAGTGAATTCCTTTCCCCGGCTCAGTGGAGCGTGAAACGGCGGAGAGCAGAGCCACAAACAGGCCCGTGTAGAATTCCATAACTGTTATTAAGCTGATGGACTGGACTGGACGGACTGGACTGGACTGGACTGGACTGGACCGGACCGGACTGGACCGGACCGGACTGGACTGGACCGGACCGGACCGGACCGGACTGGACTGGACTGGACCGGACTGGACTGGACTGGACTGGACTGGACTGGACTGGACGCTTCATCCTACGAGGCTGCTGATAGGAGGGCAGGGCCCACGGGCTGAGCTGGGATTGGAAAAGGCGGGGCGGGGCGGGTTGGGGGTTGGTGGGGGTGACAGCTCTGTATGCAGCTTTGATTGGTAGCCTTGTTAATTTTTACAATGATGAGGAGACTAATTTGCAGGCGTGAAGCTGCTTGGCGCATGTGTGTGCATGTGGTTGTATGTGTACATATCTCTGTGTGTGTGTGTGTGTGTGTGTGTGTGTGTGTGTGTGTGTGTGTCTGCGTGTGTTTGTGTTTGTGTGTGCATGCTGTTTATATGCTTGCTGTCAGGGCCCATAAAGTAACAAGAGGACAGAGTCACACTACAGTGCTTCGGTAGAAATGAGAAGGGAGAGGACACGCGGTGTGTGTGTGTGTGTGTGTGTGTGTGTGTGCGCGTGAATGCCAAGCGTAATTCCAGCAGATGTTC
>NC_045157.1:7347492-7369992 GCF_900700415.2 Clupea harengus
GGGCCAACTGCTAAGACCTGCTGGGGAGGAACCTCTGTTAATTCCTTTAGGAATGCAGCTGTAATTTCGGGCCTCGTTTGACATGAATGAGCACACAGAACGCTAATGCGCTCCCCGGGCACAGAGACATGGCGTAATGTCTTGTTAACTTTTGTTTCAAGGGCCTCTTTTCTATTTCCGTGCGAGATTCCACAGATGTAGCGAAAGAATTTAGCAAACAGGGTTGGGAGAGAGGGGGGCCGATTAAGGCTTTTGTGTTTCTGATAGAGCGTTATTGTCATTGGGAGGAAGAGGGGAATCAAACAGACGGATACTAATGAAAAGTAGACTTCAATGTTAGCTGTGTAAATGTCTCCAGCGTTGTAGGACCAGCATTACATAATGATGTGCTTAGAGACGTCTGTGAGTAGCCTCCATTGCTAGCACTTATCCAAGCCATTGCGCCTGCCTGAGTGATCTCTATGGGTGAAGTGAGGAGCAAGCTGGCGAGATTTCTCGGCGGAGTGGTGTGTCATGAATGTTAGTAAATCCCTCCCCAAAACCAAAGTCATGCTTGAATTTTTAGTGTTTTGTGAAGCAGTCAATGCCTCACACAGAGAGCAGATGAGCGAATGAAAATGGAATACTGTACCTTAACATTTCATGTCCCCATGGTGGATTAAATCCCACAACTCAATTCACTGTGACAATACTGATGCCATGAGCTCACAACCAAAGATGATTTTGCAGTATTTTCAGATTGTTTTTTTATTGAAATAAATTTGCTTTCGGTATTAGAAAAAAAAGAAACTTTGTACAAAAAAATGGTCATGATACAACAGATTTGAAATTAGCAATACCACAGAAAGGAAAAAAATAAAATAAAATACACATCGTGTGTGGAAACCAAAATTAGGAGGGATATAACTGCAGCTTTAAACGTAGTTAAATTCTCTTTAAGCAGCTAGGTCGCAATTATCATGGTTTCTGTATGTCTGTATGTACATTGTATATAGTATTGAATGCCACAGCAGAGAGTAATAGTAATCCTTCATTGTGAAATATTTAGCTACTGGTGCGACCTTCTGTGTAACCAGTGTAAAAAAACAACAGGTGCTGCCAACAACAACAACAAAATGATGAGGGGCAAGAAAACAACTACAATGACAACAAACATCAACAAACATAAAATTATATTCACAAACAATATGTACATTTCGATTAAAACATCACCCATTCACCTCTCAACACGATTGTCATCCAAACTCTCAAAATGAGTTCACATTAATAAGAACAACAGTGATACTTCTTTTTTGGCTTTCTATGAGCGTTACTGCAGCGAAGCACCATAAGCCACGGATGC
This sequence comes from Clupea harengus, assembly GCF_900700415.2. Taxonomy (NCBI): domain Eukaryota; kingdom Metazoa; phylum Chordata; class Actinopteri; order Clupeiformes; family Clupeidae; genus Clupea; species Clupea harengus. The sequence goes on from NC_045157.1 coordinate 7,348,835, forward strand.
TTATTTGTTTCCTCCCTTCTCACTTGTTCTCCTTTCAGAGGTATGTGACAAACTGTAAATCACGCCTTGCTGGACTCCATAACTCATAACTGTCCCCGTAACGCACCGACATGGAAAGCTCGTTATGGGCATACGTTTAACGACCCCTCGTATGCACGTTAAATAAAGCAAGGCACTCACAGTCTATGCAGCAGAGGAGGGGGAGCGGCGGGGGCATATTACCTGCCATTAATCTGTGCAAACAATTTACTTAAGCTCCGCCAAGACGGGAGCGGAGTAATTAAAGTCGTTTTTCAAAGGCCTGATGGGGTGTGCGTTGTGGTCCAGCTCGAACATAGGAGAAAACCTAGGAGCCTCACACCCCCGAATGTGTTTTTCTTTCTTCTCATTTTGTGTTTAACAGTGCTGCCCTGATCGAATCCAAACCCAGCATGGAGCAATAGTGGCAAATGACTCCGTAGTCTCAACAGAAGACAAACCAGTGGTAAGAAAAGTGGCCTTTGCCAAATTACCCTTATACCTACAAAATGCTCTACTGAAGGGGAACACTTCTTTTCAGAGTAAGGCATGTATTCATGACATGAAAGAAGAAACATGAATTGAAAAATGTCCTGCCAACAACACACTCTTTCATGATGACTATGAATGTAGGCCTTTGAGCATGTTGGTATATGCTGATTTACAAATTTGACTGATCTTTTCAGAACACAAAGCAGAACAAAACAAATGGAACAAAATAATGTGTCAGATCCTTCACTTAAACCCAGATAGTTATTTGAACATAAATTATAAAAGTGTATCCTTATCAAAAGGTGAAACACAAAACTATGAAAATAAACAGTAAAATAAAACAAAACAAAACACAAACCAGATATCGCTATGGCAAAACTGTCCTACTGTGCTAAACAGTGGCATGCTCATTCAGCTGGGATTCAGTGCAACTTTGGCTTCTTGTGATTTATATATAAATTTTCTTTTCATATACATTCAGTCCGATTCTCTACCAAACCTCGTCGCTCCAGATTATGTTTCCGTTGTACCGTGGCGCGCTTATGTAGTATTCGCCTACCTGTTTGTTGCTGTATTTCGGTGGGTTGGCCGTAATCCTGTAATCCGAATACTGGTCCGAGCCTGTAGAGCTGTTGTCTCCCGTTCCCACAAAGGTGTTGGTGGCCGGGAGTTCCTGCACGGCCTGGTGCTTCTTGGAGGCCGAAGGGGACTGCGGCTGAAGCTGGATGGAGGGCAGGGGGGAGTTGGAGCGGTAGTGCCTGCCCAGGTCTGGGCTGCCCGGGGGGTAGTTGAGCTGCAGGTGGATCTTAGGGCTTTCATTGACACTTTCATTCATGAGGTTGAATTTCATACCCTTCTGAAGGCTGGCCTCCTCGTCCTCTTCTATGGGCTTGGCGGGCTTGGGGGCCTTGTGCTTCTTCCCCTTTTTGCCGCTCTTACCGCTCTTTGGGCCCTGTTTGGGGGCGTAGAGGTCTTTGCTCTCCTTCTTCCCCGCTTGGTAGCCACTTTTGGCCTCCTTCTGGAGCCGATGCCTGATGACCACCACCACCACGATGACCAGGATGACCCCGGCCAGGCCTGCCAGGCTGCCGTACACAATGTTGCTTTGCTGAATGCGCAGATACTCGTGGGGGTCGCCGGCAATGTCTGTGTCCAGTGGGGTGTACAGGCTGTGGCCCACGAGGGACTCCACTAAGGTGACGTTCCCGATGGTCTCGTTCACAAAGATGTGAACGAGGGCGGTGGTGTGGCGTGAAGGCTTGCCCATGTCGCTGACGCGCACCACAAGACGGTGAAGGCCGTTGTGTTTGCGTGTGAACTCTTTGGTCAGCGTGATCTCGCCGTCGTTGGGGGAGATACGGAACAGGCCGTGAGGATTGCCACCGACGATGTTGTACTGGAGCTCTGCGTTGGGCCCTGTGTCGATGTCCTCGGCCTCGACCCTTTCGACATGAGTCTCAGGGCTGGTGAGAGGAGGAAGGAACTTGTACGAGGAGTTGGAGGGTTTGGTGACGTAAGGGGCGTTGTCGTTCTCGTCCAGAACGTTAATGGTGACGCCGACGTAGGAGGAGCGTGGCGGGTCGCCACCATCTACCGCCTTCAGCCGGAACGTGTAGGTGCACTCCTTCTCCCGGTCAAAGGAGATGCTGGACAAGATGGTGCCCGTTCCATTTTGGATGATAAACTTCCCATTGTCCGGCTCCACCGACAAACTCACTTGAGCATTTTCCCCCTTGTCTGCATCGATGACTGTCACCATGCCGACAGGACTGAGCGGGGGCATGTTTTCGAGGACAGAGAAGCTGTATCCACTCAGCATGAATTTGGGGTCGTTGTCATTGCGGTCCAGTACTCGGACCACAACAGTGGCTGTACCCCGTTGGCTTGGGACACCTTTGTCCGATGCAGCAACGTGGAACTGGTACTGTTCTTGGTGCTCGCGGTCAAGTTGGTTCAGAACGCGGACTTCACCAGTGTTGGCATTGATCTCAAATAGCCCTTTGATGGACTGGTCCATGACTATGCTGTAAGTGAGTTCGGCATTGGTGCCACTATCTGCATCAGTTGCAACTACATCCAGAACTCTATCACCAGGTTGGTTCTCCTCTGCGAAATCGACTTCATACAGGGAAGGGGAGAAGATCGGAGCATTGTCGTTGATGTCTGTGACTTGGACTTTCAGTGAGTTTGTGCTTGACAGAGCTGGATTGCCTGAGTCGACACCCACAATCTCAATCCTGTATTCCTTGATGCGCTCGTAGTCCAGCAGCGTTGTTGTCTGAAGGAAGTACTTTCTCTTTTTCTCATTGGCCGAATCGCTGGCTCGTGTCAACTGGAAAGGCACGTCCCCCGCCACCACGCAGGTCACGATGGCGTTCTCCCCCTCGTCGTGGTCCGACACCTCCACCAGCGCCACCGGGGTGCCAACGGGCGTGTCCTCCGAAATGTTGGCCACGCCGTCGTCGTGGGTCACCAGGCCAATACCACGGATGGTGATGGTGGGTGCGTTGTCGTTCTGGTCCTTCACGGTGATGGTCACCTGGACCTTGGAACTCTTGACCGGTGGGCCATTGTCCTTCGCCAAGACGTAGAACTTCAGGACACCCACCTCCTCTCTGTCCACCAGGCCCTTGACGTAAATGATGCCACTGTTCCTGTCGATGTTGAGAAGCCTCTGCACGAGAGCCGAGGCCTGGTGCAGGCTGTAGGTCACTTCTCCATTGGGACCCATGTCAGAGTCATTGGCCTTCACCTGAAAGACACACAATACAGCTTAGTACATGGCAAGCACAGGCATACAACGCCGCACCAAACCTAAACCTTTGCTTTCCAGCATGACCCAGTAAATCACATGCAAGAAAAACAGCATTTTATCACTGGACCACTGTTACTGCTGTCTGCTAAGATTTGGCCAGTTTAAACACAATACTAATGATTGTCGCACACTCCATTAACAGCCATGGGAGAAATGGGGCTGAACGTTAATCAGTTCCTCACATTATTATAAAACATTTGTTCAAACGGGGCCATTAGAGGAGGATTGAAACAAATGACAGCGATGCACAGGCAATGGATGTCACTGGCCCACACTTAGTACAATAGGGGTGTAACAGTACACAAAATTCACGGTTCGGTATGTACCTTGGTTTTAGGGACACCGATCGCTATGTACCCCGGCTATGTACCCAGGGGTCATGATTCAGTACATTTTCGATATTTAATGTTGGCCATAATTCTTACTGTAACTGTTAAGGCACCGCCAAATACTGGCATTTTGTCGTTAAGAAAAAATTAACAAAAAATATAACACAAATGTCAGTAATGCTCCATTATAAGACCCTGACCTGTTGATAATTCCTGAACTGCCACTTGCACTTGTTTATACAGGGCAAGCACAACGGACTGAGTAAAATGCACACATCAAGGCACGTTGTAGGGGGGCTCAAGCACTTTGACCATATGCTTTAATTCTGTATTTTCTACGACCGAGTATGGTCATGTATCCAAAGCAAAAAATACTCTTTAGCATTAGTTATGGCATGGTCTGAATTTGCAGTGGGAGGTTGCCTGAACACTGTGGGGAAAAGGAATTGGAGAAAGAGTCTGCTTTTGTCTTGTTCCGCTAATCAACACTTCCGGGTTGTGCCGTTATTAATGAAATCGGTAATCTGTATCCACAGACATATCTGACTTCAGTTAAACAATGTCGGCATACATATGGACACAAATTGTTGTTCATTGAGTTTGATTGATTCGGTACACTGCCAAAACTTTCCAGTTGAAGAACACACTCAATCATTTTTTCCGGTTGAAACACACACTCAAGAAGTTACTGAGCCAAGAAAGTCTCATACCGAACCGAACATCCTATACCGAATGGTGTGGGACGAATATGCGTACCATTACACCCCTACTTAGGCATCCCTGCCAAAAATAAGACTTCTAAAGTGAGGAAGCTCATCCCAGGATTGCATTGGGGTAATTAATAAATGAGCTGAGCCTCCCAGAGAAATAAAAGGCTGCCTATCCCCTCTCACTTCCTTGTGAGAATATCTTTTTTCCCCACCACTTCTAGAAGAATCAAACACCACTTCATAAATGAAAAAAATGTTGGAAAGCTGAGATAATATTGGCGTTGGTTACATTTTCCCCTGTGGAGAATAAATCCTTTAAATAACCTTCAATGTCCATAACCTTTAATGTCGGTAAAGAAGATTACAAGACTGTTCCATATCTTTACTAACGCTCTTGGCCTCCGACAGCTGCAAGTGACATTCCTCGTTAGACATGTCGTGTTTCCTCTGGCTATGCTCCCCGCACCGCACTCTCCGCAAACTACCATAAGGGAAATAACTAACCCCCTCTGCATTACGGAGATCGGCTTTAATCTGAGTCAATCATAAGACGGGGATTATGTTATTATTTTTCTATGTGACTCATTCCCCTTTCATGCGCCACACAAATTGGTAAATTCATTTCACTAAATGTGCGTTTGAAGAGCATTCCAGTACGGGGGCCAGAAAATACTTGATTGCCACTTCTAGTCCTCTAAACTCATAAAATGAGGCAATTTTCATAACACTGCTCGCTCGCATCTGCTCCCTGTGAAAGCTTATTAGAAAGAGGAGGCTGTGAGAAAAAAGAGAAAATAAATAAATAGAAACGTTTGACACACTCTTAGAAACCAACTTGGGCGCATGGATTAATTGTTGACTAGGAGATTAACAGTCTTTAAAACAATTTTATGCCTGGACACTTGCCTCGGCTGGCATTTGGCAAATTTCCAGCCGCACAGCAAAGCCAGTGTTTGTGTGGCAACTCAATATGTCATTCACACATTCACGTACAAAGCTTGTGCTTAAAGCAATCTGGAATTTGACAGACAAAATGAATCAATGCCTTGTGAAAATACGGGTTAGCGAGCTCGTTTCGTTAACCTTTACTCCGTCATTAACGCTACGATCCAGGGTTATAGCAGTAAAGCAGGGTCCTCATTCTGTGAGGGTGCTTGTGCGTTAGTGAGGGTGTGCTTTCAAGTGCTTCTCTGCAGCTGCAGTCAGACAGGCCCTCTCTCTCCCGGTTCCTCTAACAATCCCTTTTTCTCAGACGGTCTGCCAGAGCCTCTCATTGTGCAGAGAATACCTGAACAGGGAGCACGCTCGAACAATATGCCGTTTCAGGAGCATGCACAGCTCTTCACAGAGCATTCTTTGTTCAATTCTAAATTGTGATAATACAGGACGCCAGGCTTGAGGCCTTCATTGGCTTTTCATGACAGATTGGATACGTGGCAGACATTTTGACAGACTACTGTCGCAGTTCCTGGTCTCAAACATAAGGCTGTCTGTCCTGTTTTTTTTCCACCATAGCTGGTGCGAACTTCAAACATGTCCTTCTCATCAGCTGGAACCATAAATTGTTATCTTGTTTAACTGGAATAGATATTTGCGTGAACAATTCACCAGCATCACCTAAAAGCTAAGCTTGGAATCCTGTTGGCAGGAATCCAACATTCTTATATGGACACATGTAGACATTTATTACAATGCAAATAATGCACGTGTTCTGAGCTGAACAAAAAGATAGTAGGTGTCAGAGTAAAACATAATCATGAGTACTTCATCATGAGATGTGTTTTTGTTGTTCATCTCCATTTTTTTACAAAAGGGACCGTAATGAATATGAACTTTTCCAATTTCTCCCCTCCCCTACATCAGACCATCGGTTCACCTTACCTGTAACACGGAGTGACCTGTGGGGCTGTTCTCCAGCAGCTCTGCCTCGTAGTGGGACCTCTCAAACCTGGGCGGGTTGTCGTTGACGTCGGTGACAGTGACGCGCAGCAGGGCACTGCTATAGCGGGGCGGCGTGCCTCCGTCCACCACCTTGAGGCTGAGGTCGTAGGAGTCGCGCGCCTCGCGATCCAGGTTGCCAATCACGATGAGCTGCGGCAGCGTCTCCTCTGTGTCCATCGCCACCTGCAAGCTGAAGAGGCTGTCGGCGTCCGATGGCGCGGTCAGCGAGTAGTCGGCGATGCCATTTGTCCCCGAGTCCTTGTCGGTCGCCATGGGGATGGGGAAGAGCGTGCCCACGTGCGTATTTTCTGGGATGGACAGCGACAGGATGGGTGAGGAAAACTGCGGCGTGTTGTCATTCAGGTCCATGATCTCGATGCGCCCCTCTATCAGACGGGGAGACTGGCCTTTGATGAGGTCAGTGATGGACACCTCGAACTCCAGGTAACAGGGATCACCCTCAAACAGATAACGGCACTCCTTCAGGTTTTCCCTGTCGATGGGGACCTCGGTGGTGTAGATGTCTCCGGTCTTTCCGTCCACGCGCAGGTAAGGGCTGCCTACCTCCAGCTTGTAGAGGTGACCCGTATCGGGCAGCCCCTGGTCTGCTGCCAAGCTGCCGATCAGCATGTTGGGCGGCTTCTCCTCGACCAACTGGTACTTAATGCCTCCCACACTGGAGCCGAACGAGACCAGCAGCAGCACCAGCCATGCCAACGTGGCGCCCCGTCGCTGAGACATCATCGGTCTGCTGCTGATGAAAGAGAAAGAAACACACACAAGACAAAACAAATTAACAAACGAGATGAGATGCGTTCTCCTGTCAGCAGACACTTCTCACAAAAAGTCCCCGGCCGTGCCGAGAAACCCTTTAAACGGGAGGCTGACGTGGTATTTAGAGCGGGTGATACTTCAGGATTTATGACTGATCTATTCTCTCTTATTGTAAACTCCCCTCTTGCGAGGCTCTAAATGTGTCAGAAACAATTGCTGATGCTTGGCCTTCATTTCACCGAGTTCATGCTAGCCCCCGTCTATAAAAACCGCTGTTGACTTGTAACACTGCCAGGCAGCACTATGGAGGACTAAAAGCACCATTCGGATGATAAGCGCTCAATACAACACCAATCTAAGGGCGTCATCAGAGCCAAGACGACATGAAAACAGCCAATAGTTCACTGGCTCTGATAGCATCTGTGGCAAACTGCCTTTATTTGTGTTACGATACCAATACCAAACTCAACATCCTGATCTTGACTCCATGGTGCTTTGAGCTAAAGTGTGTGTTTTGTTAATGTTAATGTTAAGGTTAATTAAGATCTTGTCATAATGTGGATAATGTGGCTTCTATACATCTAGACGTTGAACGTTTGACGTAAAACCCCTTAATTGAAGCGTCACATGGATCAAGGACTCCTAAAAGGGCTGCTTTACAGCCGTACCCCAACTACAATCACATCATAGTACAGGAGCACCAAGTACATAAACACATATCACCAGGTTAACAGAGAAAAACAGATAAAGGGAGAGAGAGAGAGTGTGTGGGTGTGTGTGTGTGTGTGTGTGTGTGTGTGTGTGTGTGTGTGTGTGTGTATAGTAAAGGAGCATCAAGTACATAAACACATATCACCAGGTAAAAAAAAAGAAATTGAGAGGGAGGGAGAGACGGATGGAGGTGAGGGTGAGAGAGTTGTGAGTGGGAGAGGAACAGAAAGAGTGGAGGTAGCTGGTAAAACATGATGATAAATAAGAACTGGATGAGACAGGCTTCTGCTTCTTCTCTCTCTACCTCTCTCTCTCACACACACACACGCACAATCACACTCTCTCTCTCTCTTACACACACACGCACAATGACATTCTCTCTCTCTCTCTCTCTCTCTCTTACACACACACGCACAATCACACATTTCCTCCCTAAAATGAAATATCGCTGCTATTCTTATTCTGCCATAGGCTGCTTCAGCTCATCACTATTCACACAGGCCCTTGTTCACTGCAACATCACCCCCACTGATACACAGGGTGGGATGAAGTGTGTGTTTTTGGGGAGGTGCTATCTTGAAAGCCATTGCACAGACCAAACTGCTACATTACCCATCTCAGCAAGTGCAGCAAGAGTGTGACGTCCGTACTTTGATTAGGTAAGATTAGATTAAACTTTATTAACATTGTGCAGAGTATAGGTCCAAAGCCAATGTCCACAGCTCCAATCGTGTGGGATCCACTCTTGCCTGAGACGTTAGCATCCAGTAGAGAAAGATCCGGATCCTCACCCCTACGCTGACCTGACCCGATCCACACAATGCAGCTAAGAGAGCAACAGACCCAGAACCAAACAAACAAACAAACAAACAACAGGAATTAAATACACCCAGAGCAGCGGCTAGTCTGGACAGGCCAGGCAAGGGGAGGATTGGCCTTCATTTAGAGTGCTGTCCGCATGCCGTATACAGAATATGACAACAGAAAAAAGCAAACTTAAAAACCACGCCACATAAAAATGTTATCTCACACATAGAGACCACACATGCAATGCAAGCGGCACTAAACACACATAAAAACCCATACTGCTTAAAACTCACATGAAGACACCCTGAGAGACATAGGTGTTCATAAATTGAAGACAAAATATACAAGATTAGGTACACACTCCTGTGTGTTCAAGCGCGCGCACACACAAACACACTCACTCGCTCATAGAAATGTGAGCAAACACTGCACACAAAGGAACGCCCACATGGAGGAGTGTGTAGAGCAGCGTGTGTAGAGCAGCGTGTGTAGAGCAGCGAGCTCAGAGTGCTAATGAGAGAAAGATGGATGGAGGTGGAGATGTGATCTCGCAACGCCAGCCTGACGACGGGAGAAACAGAGAGAGAGAGAAACAGAGAGAGAGAGAGGAGAGAGAGAGAAACAGAGAGAGAGAGAGAGAAGAAAGAGACAGAGTGAGAGAGAGAGAGATGAGAATTCTCACTTCTCATTACTCCTGCGCTCTAATTCGGGATCTGTCGAGACAGCCGCCAATGACACACTTCTGCAAGAGAGGGCTAATTAAATGCTGCGTGGTAAAAAAAAAAAAAAAAATGAAGAAAGAAAAACACGGGGTTTGAGGAAGATGTGGGAATGCCTCCACACTCAACTGCCGCCGTTTCCATGCCTCCCAGGGGTCAGACGCCGGCGTTGGCATTTCACACAGGCCTGGGAGGCAGGGGGAGGCAGAGGGAGCAGAAACCAGGTCACCCCCAGACGTCTGAGTGACTGACCTGGCAGGGCAACGCACCTCTTTATTTTCATTTAACAGGACTGAGCTACTGGAGAGAATATAAAAAACACAAGCCAGACACCGTTTAAGTATAAAGTATACATATAAATATGCATCTAAGAGAGATAAAGAGATTGAGAGAGAGAGAGAGAGAGAGAGAGAGAGATAGTTCAGTGAAGGGGAAGGAAGGGTGAGGAGTGCCTTCGGGCTGGACAAATAGTACAGTACAAGACCAGTGGGAGCTCTAAGGGGTTAAAAGATTTGCCTGTGTGGTTGAGTTGTTGTACTTCAGTGCTGAATTCTACGGATGGGAGAGACCTCTCCACTGGTGACCTTTGGGTCCCCGGGGTCCTTGGTCCCTCTTTGCAGCGCTCACACTGAGCTGGGAAAAACAGCCCTGATGGACCAGAGGGAGGCCGCCGTGTTCAGCACATCCTTTCCCACACTCTACTCGCAAGGAAACATTCTCAGCACGCTGTAAAAGTGTGTGTGTGTGTGTGTGTGTGCAACATGTGTCACTAAACTACAAATGCATGAGAACTTTGGGGGTGGGTCCTAAATAACTAATACATATGTTGCTGTGGAAGTGTGTGAGTATAAGAGGAAAAATGTATAAGCAACAGTGTGTGTGTGTGTGTGTGTGTGTGTGTGTGTTGTGTGTGTGTATGTGAGAGAGTGAGAGAGTGTGTGTGTGCAAATATACAATCAGAGGACAAGAGCAAAGGGCCAGTTTGGGAAGAGTGTAGCAAAAAAAAAAAGCTTTAAATGTGTGTTTATTTAATCCCCCTGTCTCTCTCTCTCTCTCTCTGTGTGTCTGTGTGTGTGTGTGTGTGTCCCTGTCTTTTTAAGTGTGTGATATCCTGGTGGTCAAGATTGCAGCCTTGGCAGGACTGTGGCCCATTGTGATGGAAATGACACATCCCAGTGATCCAGAGTGGCACATCTTTAACGACGCCAACATTTACAAGACACTGGAGGCTCAAGGGAGGGAAACGGGCATCTGGCACCTGGCATGGCTCTGCTTTCAGAGCCACACACACACACACACACACACACACACACACACACACACACACACACACAGGCTTCCCATCGAGTGCAGGTATGCTACACAACACAGAGTGGGGCATATTTCAATAACAATTCTTTCTCATTTTCTTTCTCTCTCTCTCTCCCTCCAGATCTCTTTTCTTTCTTTTTCAAGTGCTTTGATGATCTACAGCCATTGGCTGAGCGGTTGGTTTTATAGCCCGGTGGGTTTGACTTTAAATCGACAGCAGCTTCCCGCCTCCCTCAGGCAGCTGACAGATGGAACAGTGAGTCTGAGAGCAGGTATGGGTGAAGGAGAGGGAGATGGATTGAGAGACGGAGAGAGCGGTATTTACGAGTCTGACATAATCCCCAGGATTGCTCGCCACTCAAGCTATGGTTTCCCTGGCCTCTTTATGGGCTGTGTTGAGAGTTTGGGTTATTTCAGAAAGACAGATAGAGAGTGATAGAAAATAAGAAAGAGAGAGGGAGAGAGATAGAGAGAGAGTGAGAGATAGAGAGAGAGAGAGAGAGACTTTGACTTTTAAAATCCCTTATTGAGAGCTAAAGGGATTCATCATGTGGATCAAGGACACCAGAAAAGTGTAACCGGTCATCAGTGACTGAAAAGAGGTCTGAACACCGATTGCATGAAAAAGAAGATGTTGGAAAGTTGAAAAAAAAAACTGTACTGTAACTCTAGATTTAACTAAGGCCTTACAGAAGAAAGAGATGGATAGAGAGAGAGGGGGGGGAGAGAGAGAGAGTGAGATAGATGGACACCTGGATTCTGCATTCCCCACTCTAACCAACCCTCAAATCTACAAAATCCCATTTCCCTTGCAGCATATGCTGCTTGTTGCCTCTTTCTGTGTCCTTCCTGTCTGTCAGACATTAGCCTTTTCTCTCTCTCCATCCTTTCTCTCTGTCCCTCTGTCTGTCTGTGTGTATGCCTCTCGAGGAGGCCTTTGTGCTCTGGGGGAGGTTAACTGGCTTAACAGGCTAATTACCATTCTGAAGCCCCCCCCCCCCCCCCCCTGCTGACTCTCCACACAATCAGCGTATGAATGTATTTCCGTCTTTGTGACTGGAACCTATGGCAAGCTAATCATCTTATTCACAAGGACATATCCAATTCCCCCTATAAAATACCCTTTGTGGGGGGCACTGTGGCGCAAGCAGTAGCCCCGACCACATTCGGGCTTGACGCCCATGGAGGACACGGGTTCGAATCCGGCCCGACGTCATTTCTCCTGTGCACTCCCCAGCTCTTCTCCCTCTCATTTCCTGTCCCAGTCTTCACTGCACTATCGATTAAAGGCACAAAAGCCCAAAAAAATAAATCTTTAAAATACCCTTTGTAAGTCAGACGCCTCGACTTAAGTTAGTTGGTTAGACTTAACTTAGCAGGAAAAGGGAAAAAGAGACCGCAGAGGTAATGGAATTAGAAGTCTGGTTCCTTACCCCTTCCTATCGCAGTTCAAAGAGAACAACCAAGTTGACTGCGAAAGGGCAAAGTACAGTGGAATGTTTGAAAAAAAAAAAAAACACACAGTTGCGTCACCAACCGACTGGGAGTGAAATGTCGCTGACCAACCGGCAGAAATTCACCATGGAGACGGCGCGTCATAGTAACGCACGGCCCTTCATGCATTCGCCAGTGATTGCGCGGTGGACCATGGTCAGAGCGAATGGATTTGCCGTAATTAAAGAATTAAATCAAACATGTGACATTTCAGGCAAGAGAGAAACAGAGAGAGAGAGAGAGGGAAAGAGGGAGGAAGAGAAGAGAGTGAGAAAGAAAGAAAGAGAGAGAGAGAGAGAGAGAGAGAGAGAGCGAGTGAGCGAAGAGAAGGATTGGCTCTGAGCGCCTGGGCCGATAGCATCTGCACCGGGTTAATGTATAACTCGCTCCTCTGACCAAAGTGTGTCAGCGAACATTTTAGTGCCGTGAGTAAGAGCTGATCCACAGGCTCCAGCTCAAAGCCTCGGGATAAACACCTCTCCTATTCAAATATGAGAATGTGGGCTATTGCTGCAATTTCCTGCAGACCGCGCTGCATTTATGACACTTATCAGACAACATATGATCTCATGCGACTATAACCAGTTATTGAGGAGCAGAGAGCGAAAGAGAGCGAGACAGAGAGATTAGTCAAATGAAGAACAGAGATAGCAGTGCACAATCATCACTTGTCATGCACACAGTCTGGAAGGCTGCTAAGGCTGTGACACACCCTACGCATTAGCAGAGGCTCCCCTGGGAGCGTGTGTCAATGATGAGAAGGGCTGCCCATGAACCACACCAGCCTAAGTGCACGACCGTGTTTCAAAATACCGACATGTTTCAATTCTCACTGCGCCAGAGATACGCCCCAAAGACACAACAATATGAGGTGCCAAACACAAGACAGACCCTGTCTATCCAACCATTCCCGAATAAATCTATCTGTCTATCTATCTATCTATCTATCTATCTATCTATCTATCTATCCGTATGAGAGTGAGTCGTGCACGAGGTCTTAGTTATATCAGTGTGAGTGGCACACCAGTAAAAGCTTGATGGACCAGGGGTCGGGGCTGGGTGCTCTTCCCGGGTCTCACACACCCAACAGTGGGCCGCTGCCACACGCCTTTAGCCTCAACCGGCGCCACTGTCCTCCACAATCGCCCCATTCTTGCCGTCACCCTGACCCTGGCTCTCCCTGACTGGACCGTCTCAGCAGTCACATTCAAAAGACCTTTTCCCGGATGGGTGGTCTACACACCCCTCCTCCCAAACACACACACACACACACACCCCTCGGTCTCCCCTAAACACACACACCTCCGCAACCCCCCCACCCCCGTCAAACACAGGGGATTACTTTAATGATTTCATTCAGCCGGTGTTGGGTGAGATTAGTCTGCCCTCTCATTCAGAGAGAGTGAACTGTTGCAGGGCCAGGACTGGGGCTGGGGCCGCCACGGTCTGAAGGCATGTGCCACCGCGGCCCAGCCGGTCTCCCCTCTCCCTGCGACACACATTCAGCGTGCTCACACTGGAAAGACCTTCATGATGCGTGAACAGCTGATCTCTGAGGCCTTGTCTTGCCCTGCTTATATATCATTAGATCAGTCATATACCACTACATTAGTAAACGCATGTGCCACACTTGACTGCGTAACGAACAGCATCAGAGGGAGATAATGGAGCGTTTGGAGATAATGCCACCATTTTGAGATTGTACACAGAACGTGTAATGGAAATACAGTCAGCTGGCAAGCTGAGTTAAGTCACGAATGTTAGTCAGGCTATATCTTTGGATTATGCAACTATCTGACTTCGCTCTGAAAAGCAGGCTACTAATATCCACAACCAAATCAAGTCATAATCAAATGATCATATCCGTCACGACAGATCTGCGTCTCGGTTTATTCTTCAACTCAAAATAAACAAGGATTAAAAAAAATATCAATTAAGAAGTGTATAATCAACGGAGCGCACAAAACACATATCTTACTAGATGATAACGAGATGCAATATCAGATAATTTGACCAAAACAAAACAAAAAACATTCTTGACAACTCCCTCATTTTTACATGGCTCTAAATTAATGCTGCCTAAATGCCCGCGTGGCCAACAAGCTTCAGGGACTCGCACCATGGAATGATGGCTTCCATAATTTGACTGTCATCTAAAATAATGGCAAAATGAACAACGTACAGACGGCACACTGTTGCTCCCATCGGAGCGAGATTGTTTTGCACGGTTGTAGCTTACCTACTTACAACGCTTCGCAGTCAACTGAGCAGCACATTCTTGTATAAAAACAACCGCGGATTAGCTATGGGAGACAGATGGATCAGCACTGTACACAGACTAGGTCTATTGAACTATTGCACACATGGAATAGCGTGGTATTTGTTTATCTAACCGTGACCATCTCAAAGAGGATAGCGGTCACAGTTCGACAAATCAGTAGGCCTATATAAGAGCAAGTGTTCCAGAGGATCGGAGATTAGCTCAGAATAAAAGCAGTGACCATGAGAGATCACTATGTGGGCCGCAACATAAACTGAAACATAAAATACATATGGTCTGGGGTAGCGTCGTTAAAAGTTGTTTCACAAGTCTTCTGAATTGTAACGACCGCTTTCAAAACAAAGATTTAAAAAATATCACAAGCACGGAGGCTTGGAGCGCAAAGCTTGCTCTGAAATGCATGTTATCGGTGTCTGTATAGGCACACCTATGTCAATGCATTGCTAAAATAAATACCCTCCGTGTTGTTTCTTTTTTTATCTGAGAAAACTGCTAATATCCTATTTAGCACGGTAAATTGCCCTGCATGCTCCTGACAGTAAACCCACGGAGGCAAAAGACAGACATTTTTGTTCTGAGTCACTGTTATATTCGTGGAAAGTGTAGCTCCTTTGTAGTATACACGTTGTAACATAATAGAGCCTAGAAAACATCCTTTCACGCTAACTTCGGCAAGTTGTTTCTGTTTAATAGTAAAAGAGCCAGAGAGGCCTCAGAAACATGGTCGCTACAGTCAGTTAATATCCTGAACACAACCTGTCTCTTCCAAGGCAAATGCTGGCGTAAAACGATTTTAGCAGTGTACCATAGTCCTACCTTCTCAGTCTTTAGAGATTATTTTTTCCCGCAATTGAAAAATAATTATTTGCCCTCCGTAACCTCCTGTCGCCTCGCGGACTCGCGAGCCTTTTCAAGAGGTCAGTGGCAACAGACTCATCGACGGTTGAACCTCACTGAATTAGCCAATTAGTGGACTACAATGTAGCACTCATCAGACATGTCTAGCTCCTTCTATTGAATGTGGGTGAGAGTAATGTGTGTTTCAATGCAGACCAAGTTGGCTATGCTAAAGGTATAAAGGCAACACGTTGTCTTAAATCCGTGAATACTTTACAATGTATGAGAACTATCATTAAACACACCCTGCTCATTTACTCAGTAGAAAACCTTTTTAATTGCACAATCAGCTTTCATCGATCGTATTGTAACTGTAGCCTACTAAACCGGGCATGCAAATGATTTTGTAAGGGAATAAGGGGGGTTTGGCAGCTCGCCTGGAAAAGACAACAAGCTCGAAATGTCCAACATGTCCCACTCAATTTTCTCCCTTTCCCTCGTCCCTCCTCTGCTCTCTCGCCGTCTCTCACTTTGTCCATCTTCCATCTAAGTTTGTGGGCAACATGTGCAAGAGTGCGTGGCGTGAGCATAGGCCTTTTGCCATTTAGCTTACGAAATATAGGCTACAAATAATTAAATATAACTTATGTTTTTAGAATGCCTTCCGTATGTTCCGCCTCTTTAGGGTACTTTGCCGTTTGTGTTTATGGCAGTAGTCGCTGCGTTGCCCACATTATCACATGTCAAACAGTAGATTATCAATCAATATATATATACTTTGCCGTTTGTGTTTATGGCAGTAGTCGCTGCGTTGCCCACATTATCACATGTCAAACAGTAGATTATCAATCAATATATAATTTAGACATAAAAAAAATAGCCTACAGCCTCTATCATTCAGGCTTTGAATAAGCGATGTCATCAAAACAAAAGGTAATTAACCTAGGGCAGGAAATGTTTCTATATGGGAGACAAGATTTTGTAATCCACTGAACAAATTTGACATCCGCCATACCGCCTGGTGTCCACAAATTAAGGACGCCGCAAACCAATACGGTTACGGTCGGATCTCGTAAGGGCTGAAGGGATAGTGCGATCGGTTGGTGGCCGGATCCCCGTAAGGGCAGAAGGGATATTGCGATCGGTTTCCTGCGCGTTTCTGGCAGCTTCAGTGCAGTCCTGAATAACAGGTTTGACTCAGCTTCGCGCACACACACACACACACACACACAGGAGACTTGAACGGGAACGGCCAGAAAGACCAGATTCCTCTTAAATGACACATTGTCGCTCGTCACGGGGATATACTTTTGCCTCCCCTATAGCCGAAAAGCATAGCCATTGTAATTGTTAAACTATACATTTATATGTATGGAAATCACAAATATTTGTATTTAACAAAACCGACGCACTAAAAGTAGCAACCGCAGAACAACTGGGTCTCCACACAACCGGAAAAAGCTACAGGTGGTGGTAAACGTGAAATATAGATAGATAGATCACAGAAATACACACACCACACACACTCTTTCTCTCACTATATATAGCCTATATATTTGTGTATTTGCGTTTATGTTCAGGTGGATCGGAGGGGTTCAGTTGGACTATTTAATCAACATTTTTGTCTGTGATGTGTATAGGCACGAAGTAGGCTTTTGACATGGTGCGAAAAATGTATGTGAATGTCATCCACTGAGCTTTAAGAAGCGAGCTCTGTCCGGGACTCCCTAGCGTAAGACGCGGACCGAAAGAGAGTGATTTTCTATGACTAGTGGGAATGTAATTGTGATAGGGTAGACGGTATACGTGATCCCCAGCTTTCGGTCTCTCAAAAGGAAATCGATGACAGTAGTGTAGGCGAAAACATCTCATATCTGCCCTAATAAGGTCGATGGACACTGAATATAAAGTTAACAAACGATCCGCTACCCTCTCAACCAAAACAGTAGATGCTGGTGTGCGGCTATGGAGGCGAGAAGGGAATCTCTTTGCACCTGTTCTCCAGTGGATCTGGAAGGCACATTGTGGTGGCGAAGTTCTACGGAATGAGCCATTTTATACAATTGTTTCACATTATGCATCGATGAACATACACTCTCCCACTCCGAATCTTTCTCACATACACATACACACACATACAACACACACACGAGAGCGAGCGAGAGAAGAGACACCGATGGATAGAAACTGGGAGAAATACGCTTGGCACTTCATATTTTTCATTGGCTGCTATCCACCCGTAGAAAATCTTTTAGATAAATTAACTGGGTAAAATCAATGGAGCATTTCAAGCAAGACATTATTCTTAGGTTACTTTTATGTTTCAGTGAACTTTGTACCTTAACGGACGATAACTCCTCAGTAATCCAGCCCCGAAAGGTCGAGTAGGGCTGGAAGCCGCGCTCCTTGTCCGCTTCGAAACGCAGCCACTTCAGCCCTCACACCCCCCACGGCTGACGATCCAGATTTCAAGAAAAAAATACAATATAGGCGTTTTTTTTTAATCCACTTGCTCAATGTTCCACAGTTATTCCTAATTCCACGAGTGCGACAGAGCTGTCCGCTGGACTCGGTAACGTTCAGAAATGCCGCTCACGTCAGTTGCGGGAGCTCAGCAACTTGGCCAAACGCATAGACGCTCATCTGATTATGGTGCTCCCTCCGTTCCTCCTGCTTACGAGAGGAACCCCAAACCTGACGACTTTGGTCTTCCGTTGTCTTGATAAACGAAATTTGTCACGACCATCGAACTAAACCAACAGCATCCCCATGTAGGCTGTTGTCGTCAACTATGGTCTCCAATGGGTGCCGTAGGACACATCAAATAATACAAATTCTCATACGGCTATATGTCCATGAAATCCCTGCGTATGTACATCAGTCATCAATTGCGGGCTCCTTTGAATAGGCTCTTTCCACAGCTCACCTTGCGCGACTGCACGGCTTGTGGAATATGTGAGAGTGAAGTGATTCCCAAACGACTCTCTCTCTCTCTCCTCCTCTCTCTCTCTCTCTCTCTCATACAGACACACATTCAGAAACAGTTCGGAGGCGGAGCTCTACAGCGCACATCTATGTAAACTTCCCACCACAAAACTGAGTTAATTTCTGTATACAGATAAATATATTATACGCAATTACACTCGACATGACCGTTCACACAATATGTATTATTTATTTATTTTTAGGTTGGTTAGTAGGATATGTTTTACTTAAAAATGTTCTTGCTTTAGAATTGAAGAGATTGATGTGACCATACTTGTTATTCCTCGTAGCAGAGAGATTATTCATTATAAAGACACGTACTATTTCAGTGGCGGTTATATGAGCGGGCCTTTTATTTCGAATGGTTTATCGAGCAGTGCCTTTCAATTTATAATCGAATTACACAAAAAGAAATTCAATTGTCTACAGGTCTATCAATATCGTCACCCGGGCGTAAACATTCAATTTTAACATACACTGTGATATACGTGATGCGCGGTCTTTCTGCGGAACTGAAACGCTTCTGTCAGTCGTCTACTATGTAGCGCCACATCACTACACGATCAAAACACACGGCCATTATGTTAAGCAAAACATAACCATCGTGTGTTTTCACGCTGCCATAAATGCATATCTCGCTGTCTTACGATGTGAAAAACTACGCTCCAGTTCAGCATTCTCCGCGCGTAAGACGCAGCAGGAAGTGTTCATTGTTCTTTTAGCGACACCTGCAGGTCATAAGAAGAACATTTCAACTGCAAAAAGAAACTTCCAGGTGGGACAGTTCAGCGTGTCGGTACCACAGGTCAATATCCTTCCCTGCTGTCAATACTCCTTTTATCCGACTGGTATTGACATTTTATTGCAGAGGAAGATTGTTTATCAACACTGGAAAAGGTCAAATAAAATTAAAACAATTTCCCCTCCACAGTTGTATAGTCTATCACATTTGAGTATGGTAACATGAGAAGTTAAAGTTGTTAGTGACTGTAATACAACAGACAGACAGCTATCTATATAAATATTGTATTTTACAGCCAGTAATAACATTGTTGTTTTGTGTTGTAAGGTGAATATGGCTTTCATTCTTGTATTTCTGTTATATTTGTCTGACCTCCAAACACTAATAAAATAACAATCATACAAAAGAAACATTGGCCCAGTTTCCTCACTATCCCTTCCATTAGCCAGAGAATGCCAGGTGAAGTCAAATTATGAAAGAACAAAACACTATGGTGTCTGTCTTCACTGACCTCTATGAGCCGTGCAAGTCATTAAATATTTACAAGAATGCAAATCAATTGCAATGAAGGGCCAGTTCCGTCGTGCATGTATTGAATTATCTGTGGATATTCAGTGCATCAATCATGCATTTTTTGCTGAGTTCAATAACACGCTTGACAGTACACAGTGTCTGGGTGGATGACGGCGGACTGGCAAGACTTTTGCCAACTTTTCCTGACTTCATTTTCTGTACAACTGATTTCAATTAACCCTCTGCCTGTATGTGCTATTAAATGAACTCTCTGTTTGTACTTAAGATCGACATACTGACTCCCCAGATGCTGACTGGAAGCTGCTGTACAGAGCGGCATTGCAGAGGGTAACGTTTATTAGGGGAGTGTTGGTGTTAGAGATGCTGTAGTTTATGAAAGTTGGTGTTGCAGAGAGTGTAGTTTCTGACTGTTGGAGTCGCATATAGTGTAGTTTCTGAGTGTTGGTGTTGCAGAGACTGTAGTTTCTGAGTGTTGGTGTTGCAGATACTGTAATGTATGAGTGTTGGTGTTGTATATAGTGTAGTCTATGATGGGAGTTGTATATAGTGTAGTTTATGATAATTGGTGTTGCAGAGAGTGTAGTTTATAAGTGGACTTACAAAGTGTAGTGTGTCAGATGTTTCTCTGTGTGTGTGTGTGTGTGTGTGTGCTCCCACCTTGAATGCAGAGTGTCCTGTGGAGGTAAGTGTCTATACATTTTCAAATGGGTGGCAGTATTTTGGTCTTGAATGAGAGAATAGAAATGAACTGTTTTGCTAAGACTGAGGTCAACATTCTTCATTTTAATGTAGATAGTCAGCCATTCATGTGGCGGGTCGGGGGATGGGAGGGCACCATTTGCAAAATAGTTGTCTCTTGTCTTCTTAACTGTGAATGAGCCACACATTTGAATAACAATGACACTAACAACAGCCAACAGTGCATAATGTGGCTTAGGCCATCAGTGTTCAGAGTCTTTCCTTTTTTTTTTTGCCTGTCTTCTTAGCTCAAAAAAGAAGGAAGTCAGACCTTTAACAGAGAAAAAAACAAGGTTAGGGGGAGACAGAGGAGTCACGGGGCCCTTTTCTGTTGCTCACAAAGCCAGATTGGGGTCTTTGTGCAGACACCAGCTGACAGGCTGACTTCCCTGCTGCCCGTAGGCCTTTGATGTGAACGGGGCTGTAATTAGCGAACAGCGGAGCGCGGCGCGGCGCATGCCTGGTTTGGGACCGGCGGGTCCCGTGCTGCTGCTACTTTAAGGCGGGAGCCGTGTGGTTGCTCGGCAGCAGGGCGGAGCGAGGCGCAGCAGGCTTAAGTGTTCAGACGGGGCTGGAGTCATGCGTGTGGATAAAGCCACATGATGCAGGAAGCCCTGGCACTAATCCGGCTCTAATGAGGGTGTGTACCTGCAGACCGACCCACCCACCGACCGGCCGACCCACCGACCCACCGACCGACCGACCGGCTGCAAATGAAGGCAGAATAATTCAAAGACACACAGTCATGCAGACACACGTCAGGGTGTGAAAATGACTCACACTATCATGCGAACAGATAAGCACACACACACACACACACACACACGGTCATATTAGTAAAAGACATAAATATTTTATTATTAATTTCATTACTATCCATGTTTGTGTGAAAAAGTAATGAGATGTTGGCACATAACAGG
>NC_045157.1:7374992-7377492 GCF_900700415.2 Clupea harengus
GTACCTGCAAAGTGGCTTAATTGACTGGGACCTGGGTCAAAACATAATTAGAGCTGTGTGTAAAGAGTTCCAGGCCACAGGGAGGCCAGAGGTTGGCTGGGAGAGGGCTGCGTGGAAGCGGGCTAATTTGCCCCAACACGTGATGTGTTTGTCTGACACATGCCCTTATCCAGGGAGATGCATATGTGCTGCGAGCCCTCCCATTATCTGTGTAAACAACTGCAAACAAAACAGCTTTTATCCCAGATCGATTTGCCATATGTGGGAAGTACATTTTCCTCTCAACGACCCCCCCCCTCCTCTCTCTCTCTCTCTCTCTCTCTCTCTCTCTCTCTCTCTCTCACTCTCTCTCCGTTCATCTCCATTGCTTTCTCTCTCTTATGTTTCTCTCTCTCTCTCTGTTTATCTCTCTGTCTCTCTTCTTCCATTTCTCTCTCTCTCTCTCACTCTCTCTCTGTTCATCTCCATTGCTTTCTCTCTCTTGTGTTTCTCTCTCTCTCTGTGTTTATCTCTCTGTCTTCTTCCATCTCTCTCTCTCTCTCTTTCTCTCTTTCTCGCTCTGATATTCCGCAAACGCACCTTTCAGTGGGTAATGCTTCCATCCGGACAAGTGCGTGATAAATTAAGCCAAGATCCACTTTCTATTAGTGCATATCAATCATTGTTCGTCTGCCGGTTCTCC
The DNA here is from genome assembly GCF_900700415.2 of Clupea harengus. NCBI lineage: Eukaryota > Metazoa > Chordata > Actinopteri > Clupeiformes > Clupeidae > Clupea > Clupea harengus. The sequence goes on from NC_045157.1 coordinate 7,375,675, forward strand.
CTCTAATGCTTCCCATGATGCCACTGTGGGAGAGAGTGCGAGACAAACAAATGAGTGTGTGCAAACAGCACCATAACGAGCCCATTGTCTCCCACCTCAGACGCTCCCACCTCAGACGCTAATGTTGGGTTAATGTTTGCTCTTCCTGAAGTTCAACTTCAAACAACAATGTATTAGCAAAAGGTGCTAATTGTTGATGAGTAGGCCCATTAGACAGGTAACGGTAGTCTTCTTAGTGCGTGTGTGTGTGTGTGTGTGCGTGTGTGTGTGTGTGCGTGTGTGTGTGTGTGTGTGTGTGTGTGTGTGTGTGTGTGTGTGTGTGTGTGTGTGTGTGTGTGTGTGTGTGTGTGTGTGTGTGTGTGTGTGTGTGTGTGTGTGTGTGTGTGTGTGTGTGTGTGTGTGTAATGGAATGTAAATGAATGTGTGCTGGTGTATGGAGGTATGTATGGAGGCTTATGCATTTCCTCTTTCCCATACATTTCATGCTGTGGCTGCAGAGGGAGAAGCAGGGTTTAAGGACTGTATGTAGGTCTTCACATGAAAGCTATGCATACATGTGCACACACACACACACACACACACACACACACACACACACACACACTGATCATACATCAGAGCCTTTGATAGCCCATATGTGTTGTGGTGTGAATCACAACACTCTGTCAGAGCTCCGTCCAGAGAAAAGAGGGGGAAAATGGACAGATGTGCATCCTCAGCGGGCTTCTGTAGGTGTGTGTGTGTGTGTGTGTGTGCATACATGTGACAGGCACCCAACACCAGTGGCACATTAACTATACCCTCAGAGGGTGGAAGTGGTCCACCATGCTTCTGTAGGTGTGTGTGTGTGTGTGTGTGTGTGTGTGTGTGTGCATACAAGTGACAGGCACCCAACACCAGTGGCACATTAACTATAAGCCTAGGGCACGGATGGGGGGAGGGGGATGAGAGATATGATGATGCACATCATATCACATCACATCTTTTCCCTGGCTTCCTTCCTTTTGTGGTTTTGCCTGTGTGCACCTATTCACATGGAAAAGGAGGGAGAGGGAGGGAGGGAGAGAGAGAGAGAGAGAAAGAGGGAGAGAGGGGGGGAAGAGAGAGAGAGAAAGAGGGAGGGAGAGGGGAAAGAGAGAGAGAGAAAGAGAGGCAGCAGGAGGGAAAGAGAGATGGAGAGAGTGAGAGCAAATACATGAAAGAAAGACTCTGTGCTTAATGTGTGTATCAATCACACGGCTCCCTGTGAGTTTGGGCTTAGCTGGGAGAGTCTGCACGCAGTGCATTATTCTCCTCCCGGCTCCTCTGGCAAAAAGAGAAAATAACAAATAAATAAATAAATAAACAAGTAGGGGGGGTAAAGGCAACGAGCAGCGAAGATTGATCTCCCCCTGTTACTTTATCTGAGAATAAAAGCAAACAAGCAGTACATCTTAAAGAACAGGAGTCATAACCCACTCACCTGAAAGCCAGCACAGCCAGAAGCATACAGAATACGTTGCTATGGTGTGTGTGCCACAGTGTGTGAGTGTGTGTGTGTGTGTGTGTGTACACACAGAGAAGCAGAGAGCCATGAGAAGAGAGAATGTTAATGATGCGTTTATGTATTTGTGTGCCCATTTTCACAGGTGGCAGGAAGTGTGGGTGTGTGTTAGTGGGAAGGCATGTTCCAGAGGGAGACTTCATGTTTACAGGTCAACTACCCTCTCAATTTGACTGGATGTGTGTGTGTGTGTGTGTGTGTGTGTGTGTGTGTGTGTGTGTGTGTGTGTGTGTGTGTGTGTGAGAGTGTGTTTGTGTGTGTGTGTGTGTGTGTGT
>NC_045157.1:7384992-7394992 GCF_900700415.2 Clupea harengus
TCAACTCTAAACCACACTAGACCACACCAGACCACACCAGACCACACCAAACCCCAGTCAACTCTAAACCACACTAGACCACACCAGACCACACCAGACCACACCAGACCCCAGCCAACTCTAGACCACACTAGACCACACCAGACCCCAGCCAACTCTAGACCACATCTGGCTCAGTTCTGGGCCGAGTCTGTGTCTGGCTCGGCGGCGCTCCGGGGGCGACAGCAGTCACACCAGAGGGATTGGGAGCTGACCCTGTGGCAGCCAGGATTGGCAGTTTCAGTTCCAGCTCTCTTTCCTCGGTGACATATCACTTTCAGTAACACTCTCTTTCTCTCGTCTCAGACCATGGTGTTGGTGATGGTGCTGTGACTGTGTATGTGTGTGTGTGTGTGCGTGCTACACACAGAAAGAGAGAGAGAGAGAGAGAGAGAGAGAGAGAGAGAGAGAGGCAGGGGTGTGTTTGCACAGGAGATTGAGATTGTGCGGTAGAGAGGCTCTCCGGGTCCTCGTTAAGCAACCGTCACTCACCATTTATGCCAAACTCTATCTGTCTTGAACCGGACCCACCCACACACACACACACACACACACATTGATGCACAAACACACATATTTTGTACAGACACACAGATACAGGCACATACACCCTACACTTAAAGACACACACACACACACACACACACACACGCACACACACACACACACACAGGGCAATAGGTTGTGAGTGGCTTCAGGGCTGGTATGCGGTGCCGCCCACTCGGAGGCAGCTTGTCAGACAGAGCTGAGGAACGGGGTGCCGTTAGGATTTCACCCTCGGTCAATGTGCACTTCAATCTCAGTGCCTCCACACGTCACCGAAAACTCATCAGGCTCAAAACTCGAAGCTCAAATAGACAGAGGAGGGAGATGCTTACACAATCATGTTACAATAATCCACTTCATTACTGGATGTATAAAGTTTAGAGTCACTCACACTTAAAATCAATATGTGTAAGATTGGGTCGCCAAAAGGAACATCATGGATTTTTTATTAAACAAATGAGAATGTGTTTACTTCAAGAGTTTGTGCACAATTGATCAAAGTGAAGATATTTATTTGAACAACCTGAGTGAAAATTACAAATTCAGAAGTGGCGTCGCCTCAGACTGCACAGTCAGCGAACATTATAACAAAGCGAACAGAGAAGTTGTTTAGTTGGTAAGCAAATGCCTTTGCGACCAGCGGGAGAGGTAATTTGTGGAATAATTTGAAATGGTACACTCTTCCGTCAAATGGAAAAGCAACAGGAGGGATAAGAGCGGTCCTGATGAGAGAACAGGAAAACCAGAAGTGAAGAGAGGGGAAGTAGAGGGAATGAGAGAGAGTCATGTGGAGAATGAAAAAGAAAGATGGTACATATAATCGAAAATAGAAGAAAGAGATAGATAGATGGATAGATAGATGGATAGATAGATGGATAGGTAGATAGATAGATGGATGGATGGATGAATGGATGGATGAACAGATTGTGTAAGCCATTGACAGGGAAGAGAAAGAAAACAGGATAAAGAGTGTGGAAGACAAAGACAAATGAGTGAGAGAGATAAATAGATAGACGGATAGACAGACAGACAGATATATAGATAGATAGATAGATAGATAGATAGATAGATAGAAAGGGATAGATATATACTATATAGGGGATAGATAGATATATAGGGATAGATAGATAAATAGGGATAGATAGATAGATAGACAGATAGATAGATATATAGTATATAGGGGATAGATAGATACTATATAGGGGATAGATAGATAAATAGGGAAAGATAGATAGATTGATAGATAGGGGTAGATATATAGGGATAGATAGATATATATATAGATAGATAGACAGATAGATAGATAGATAGATAGATAGATAGATAGATAGGGAGAAAGAGAGAGAGAAGGCGAGTGTGGAGAGAGGTGGCTTTCATCCAGCCAAACGTGGCCAGACAGGAGCACTGGGGAATGGCAGGAGGCAGGAGGCAGCAGCAGAACCTTCTCCTTTTCATCTCTTCATCACTAGGGGTTCAAAGACACAGACGGCCCCTTTGATTCCATCACTGCAATGGCTCCCTTGATGTGCAAATGTAAATTTGAGAAATTGAAAAAGGAGGGGGAGAAAGGTGAGACATTACACCCTATGAAGAAGTTAATGTGCCCATCGCCACACCAGTCAAGACTCTAATGACACAGGGAGAAGGAGAGAGATGGAGGGAGAGAGAGAGAGAGGGGGGGGGGAGGAGAGAGGGGAGTAGAGAGGGAGAAAAAGAGTGAAGTGTTCTGGATTGGTTCCATAAACGCATGAGGCTTCCAGCATTTGGTCGTCCTCCTTAGTTCCACCGTGAGCCGACTCTACTGTTCATCTGTTCAATCGGTCTCGCCATCGCTCTCGCTGTCACATGCAACAGGCCCAATTTCATGACCCCTGCTGCCTTTTCCCATCTAGATATATTCCATAACCATCCTCCAGGCACAGAGCAGCATTGCTGTTTTCTTGTGTGTGTATTTTCTGCCTGTCCCAGATGTAATCCACTGTCTGTATAAAACACCGGTTGCTCTTGTCTGATGGAGGATGAAGGTTTTATTGGGATAAAAGAGAGATCCATCTCCAGCCTTTTAACTGCTCAATAACTTGCCTTCAGAAATTGCTAAATGTCAGTCACAATCGTTCCGTGTGTTGCAGCGCTGGTATCATGCTGGCATCACGCTGCCATTGTCTGACGATCTGAAGCTACAAACTACTCAGAGTCTCTGCCGGTTATGATTTTCAGTGCTCAGAAAATGCGGTTTTCTTCAGAGGATATCAGCTCAGTATAGCATGGAGGCTGGGGTAAGGCAGACGAGGCTTAGACCTATGCCTCACCCTTCCCAGTCACATCACACACACACACACACACACACACACACACACACACACACACACACACACACACACACACACACACACACAGACACACACACACACACACACACACACACACACACACACACACACACACACATACACACAAGGGCCCGAAGCGGATCTCCATCTGTCAAAAGAGCTTCACTGAAAATGAGGGAATGGGCACCAATATAACAATGATTCAGTGCAGATGACCATAGCATCCCAGTACAATATCAATGGTCCATATTTGCAGCATCCAGCCCGTAAAGGCTTTTATACAAGACTTCTTGTTGATTAATTCAAATTTGTTCTATAACCATGTATCACTTACTGGAGTACAATAAAATACCCACCACAGGCAGAAAAGCATGCGTGTGTGTTAGGATGACCGGTCGTTCTATGAAGCAAGAGTACAGGATAGAAATGCAACAGTGGGCAGCAGGTCCAGAGCTGTACTCCCGAAACCGTCAGAGACAACAGCACACACGTTCCAACCGCTGTTCCTGCCTTCCACATATACATACATACACACACACACACACACACACACACACACACACACTCCAAATTCTAATAAAACTGTGGTTCACTTCCCGATGCACATTTCCAGCAGCTGCCATAGTAACAAAGACTGGCCGTGGCTGAAGAGCAAGGGTCTATGCACTGCACTGAGGAGAGATAGGAAGAATGTCATACATACACACATACATACATGCATATATATAAACTTACATACAGTACATGAATACATACAATACAATACATACATGCACACACAAACACACACACACACACACACACACACACACACACACACACACACACACACACACACACACACACATAAACATATACATATACATATACATATACATATACATATACATATACATATATATATACATACATACATACATAAATACATAAATATCTGCTGTATTACTGTAAACAAACTCAATCTTTGGTTGCATTCCATTTCCTATCCTCTGAGACAAATCGCAATTAAATACATACAGTATCTGTCAACACTTGGCTTGTGTTAGCATGTTGGTAATCTTTGGTAATGTGAGAGAGAAAAGAAAGAACGCAAAAAAAAGATTAAACTGAAACCAACAAAGTCCCATCTGCCAGCTGTCCTCAAGGCCAAAACACTGGGTAAAAAGTTCTGAAACATGTGTTTCTTAGCTAATTACCACCAGTGTACACTCGTTCCCACTTTGTGAACTGTTCCTATCTGACTGCATGTGTTGCCAGTGCTCGCATTTGTTTGGAGAGACCAGACGGAGAACATCAGCATCTCTGAAGTACAAGGAGGGGAATAACAACATCCACATCAACAACTGCAAAACAACCCTGAAGGTTGAATCACACTCTTTTTTTTTTCTAATCAGCAGAGAATTAAAAGTAGGAGATTTTTTTTTTTCCTTTAAGACTTTTTCTTTCTTTGCGAGGGCACATCTGTCTCTTCCCCTAACAAAACCCTGCAGAGGAGTTAATCAAAAGCACGGAGTTAGCAGACCCACCATTTCCTCCTCCAGACCCCCAAGGATGGAAGTTAATGCAGACAGACAGAACAAACTAGACGTGGAAGAAGAAGACAAAGAGAGAGAGAGAGAGAGAGAGAAAAAAAAAGCGATAAGACAAAAACTGCCCATTTCTGCAAAGTGCCAGAACAAAAGAAATACAATACCCAGAGAGCACTGAAACTTTAGAGAGGAAGGTTTGTCTTACTGCAACCCAATCAAAGTTCAAACTCCACGAGGCAGTCGGAAACAGTCTTTTTTTTTTTTTAGGGAACACTTCCTCTGAAACTGCAAAAAAAAGTGTTTGCTGCATTGTCAATTGGTGTTTCTAGTATCTATTTCATCCTTGCCATCATATCATTTCAGCGGTTTTGCTGATTTGGTGCTTTAAAAAGATGAAGGAAAAAAAAAAACTCAGAAGGATTAGGATTTCTGAATCAATAAGTTCCTGAAAAGCCTTTTTCTTTTTTAACAATTAGGATATTTCAATACCTCTTTTCCACAGATGGTCTATTTTACAGGATTATTTAAGTATAATGTTGAAGAAAAAAAGCCTGTCAATTGTCAAATAGGATTTCCTCCTCCTCTTAATTTTGTCTTTGGGATGTGACCCTCCGGACTTTTAAATCCTGTAAGTTAAAGGGTGGAGAAACGGTAAGAAAAGATTCCTTTGTCTGACTAAGTGGATTTGCCCAGTGCTCACACACAGGAATGTACGCTTGACCAACTCTGAGAGTGGGACCGCGCAGGATTACCGTCTAGTCCCAGCGAGCAGAGAACATGTACTCATACCCGTAAAGTACCTAGAGGATGTGACCAGAATGATTCAGATGACAAGAATAAGTCTTAGCTTATGCTGCTATCCTGATAATTGGGATTTTGAGGACTACAATAGTTTTAAGATTTCCAGAAAGGTGTTTTCTGTAAAATAATAAAATATGCTCACTCAGTATTCATGAGTATGAGGTCTATTTTGAAACTACCAATGGCCACCTCATTCCATATAAGAACAGTTAACATTACATGAAGTATTTCAGTGAAATATGGCACCTTCTGTCGTATATTTTGCACTTAGCTGATAAATTATTTGTATTCCAGTATATGCCTTCTTGTCGAAGCTTGGCCCTAACTTTATGAACAGGGCCAAGTGAGATGGGAGATTGTATGAGGACACATGCCTTCATTTGCACTTTAGGAAAACGAGAGAGAGAGAGAGCGAGAGAGAGAAAGAGAGAGAGATAAAAAGAGAGAGAGAGAGAGAGAGAGAGAGAGAGAGAGATAGAGAGAGAGAGAGATAGAGAGAGAGAGAGAGAGACAGGGAAATGCAGTTCTTGAAACTCCGGAAAAACAGTCCCCAGATTGCCTGTTAACTTTTCCTTTGGCATCAGATTTACACACAGTGGGAGGGAGAGATATGTTCCAACAGGCCCCCTGAAATGTGTTCCAATTACAGATTAGACTGGCGGTGGTCTCCTTAGCATAATTGAAAACTACAGGTGTTGCGGGTGGAAATCCAGTGAAAATGGCAGCCCAGCCATAGCCCTTCAGTGCTGTCAATCAAAGCCGCATGAAAACTCATACAGAGGATCGAAACAATAGGAGGGGCTTTGCACTGACCCCCTGCTCAATATGACTGAATAAACATCAGGCAGACGTCTATGTTTCTCTCTCTCTCTCTCTCTCTCCCTCTCTCTCTCTCTCTCTCTCTCCTTAATGACTGAGTGTGTTCTGACAGGTGAGAGTGAACCAGGCACGCACACGATGCTGATACAGTCACACAGACCACTTTAGTATCTCTCTGAAGCCTATTAGCATTTTGATGTTGTGTAAATACTTTTAGCAAGTCCGTGTAAATTAATGTTATTCAAAACGATGGGACATTTATCATCATCGACACTGTAGTGTTTCTGTAGTGCACAATTTTAAGTGCCAGAGTTGAATTGAAAGCTCAGGAAACAAGAACTATCTTCGGTGTTGAATTATGCAGAATTGTATGCAGTACTGGTCGGACACATTTCATGATATGTACGAAGTGATTCTGGTCGTCTGTCATATTTCCTGCAGGTAAAAGGTTTCATGACCCTGAAGAACTTAGGTACTGTTATACAAATGTACATGCTCCATCACTTTATACTCTCTTTATAAACATTATACCTCTAAAGGATTCCATTATTCCACTATGTATTTTTAGCTATTTGTACTATTGTTGTGTTATATGTTGTTGTTGTGTTATATGTTGTCCTTATACCAAAGTAGTTTTTAAGAATTTATGAGCTCTTATATTTCTGCCCTTAATGCTCATTCAGTTCAAGTACATTTCCCCATAACTGATATATTTGTTGTTGTACATTTTTACAGAGGGGTAAGACCTCTCATATACATACAGTGGTATGTAAAATTAGAAATAACTAAATTATGGTCCAAGATTCAGGCGCAACCTTATCATTCCAACGTCAGTCCATTGATACTCTGTCTGTGGAAGTAACGCTTCCCTGCACGAAAGCACAAAATGGCCGCCCTGGCAGAGACAGCCGATCTCTGTGGGTTTGAAGAGAACACACTGTAAATGTATAATGCCTTTCCTGCGTATGCAGAACAAACTGTTGTTCTGTTTGGCTTTTTCATGCAGGCTACTGTGCCAGTAATGAGAGAGGAGAATGAGGCAAGGCGAGAGGGGACCTGTTTTCTCCCGCTCATTGGGCTTCACCCGGACCACACAGGGCGTGGGCGCAGCTCGGAGTGCCACATTAGTCTCGGTAATGGGGGGGTTGTGGGCCGCCGTACACACATTACTGCAATTGGCCTTCGACCCTGATAGAGCCTGCTTGCCCTGCAGGATCATCTGTGTCTGCGGTGGCTAACACGCTCTCGTCTCCTCCACATCCTTCTCGCTCTTTCCACCACCTCCGCCTGAACCCTCCAGGAATGTTTGCCACCGGAAGGACCCGAAGAGCAGCTCACTCGCAAATGGATCTGATCACCAACCACCCCCACACATCCACCGCCCACCCTCCCTCCAAACATCCACCTCCCGACCCCAACCCCCACCGGTCTCCTGCTTCTTCTTCTTCATCACTAATGTAAAATTCCACGCAGTTCCGTTTATTAATCCGTTACTTGCCTGCGTGAAACATAAGGGCCATTATAAAACACTCAGACTGAGACAAAAGATTTTGAGCACATTTTGTGATGATTATCACCACTTTTCATGTAGGTGAGAGAAAGACTTTATGTCTTTATGCCTGCTCATCTAGCATGAAAAGCGAGATGAGGAGGGGGAGTTTGATTCATATTTCCTTTTTGGAAAGAGTCTCCTCTCCCTGCCTTCTTCTGCGGCGCTCTGTGGTGGAGGAGGCGAGGTAATGCGGTCCTCTAACACCTCGTACTTCCTGCTGAAATCCAAACCAGATGGAGGGCCGTTTGCATCGGAGAAGGATATCAGTGTCAAACAGCAGAAGGTGTAGAACGTACTCCGTGCAGGATTTATCTTTAGCTTCCCTTCCTGCCGCCTGGACGTACTTCCTACGAGAGACATTTTTAAAGTCTCCGTTCAAGGGGCTATGCGCACTTCACACTATTATCACAAATGTATTAGCAACTTTCATGTCACTCCTGAAAATATGATGTGCAGAAGGAAGCTGCCCTAATGGATATCCTCTGGAGCCGGGCTCTCGGCTGGTCAAGCCCACTCAATGAGAGAGCAGCCTGCGGAGCGGAGATGCTCCCATTTGCACCGGACCCAGTGTAATTCACAGTAATCACATTCAGGCATATCAGGGCCCATACCCAGTGCTATCTGAGAGAGACCAGATATGGCCAGAGCTCCATTAGGCAGCCACGCACTCTCTCACACACACACACACACACTCACACACACACACACACACACACTCACACACAGTCACACACACACACTCACACACACTCACACACACTCGCTTCACCCGTCGAGGTGGTGGGTTGAGGGACACACTGGCATCAACACTTACCTTGCACCAGCTCCGGCCTCCATCGTATTTACTCTGATATATTTCACTATTTGTGATCAGCTATATGCATGGATATTTGATTTACATGCTGCCAGAGAGGGTGAACTCGATCCTCCTATCACCACAGCATGTGAAAAGTCTGCTGTCTTGAGGAAGAAAGACACTGTTGATAATAATAACAGTACATATTGTTACACTGACAGGAGCCTGTTCTGCAAACCAAAAATGGTAAGAAATGTACAAGTGACGGATCACAAGCCTCGCCTCTCCTCGCCTAACTTCATCCGACATTATGTTGTCAGCTGCTCTGACCCTCTCATGCTAAGGCTAGCTAGCTACTTTTCATGACGTTATTTTCCAATCACACATAACAGGGAAACTCTACCTTAGCGAAAATCAGACAAGCTGATCATCTGCTCAATGTCACGTCATTACCGGAACTACCCCCACCCCCCCCATTCTTTGCCGTTTGTTTGCCGGTTTTGACCTGTCTTTAGGCAGGATTACTCAAAAACTACGGTCCCTATTTTCATGAAACTTGGTGGAAAGGTGTAGCATGGTCCAAAGAAAAACCCATTATATTTGGAGCATTTATTTAGATATTTGATTTGTCATTACCAAGCTCCCAGTCGACCAGGCACCGAATGCACCGGACCGGAGGAACAGGAAATATGCGTATCCTAGACCTTTTAACAAGCAGGACACATCCGTGATTTAAAAATGAATCTTTATTAAGCAGATTTTGGCTGGGTGAATAGACATCTGAGCATAGTTATCTCATAATTCAGTGTTGTGCTCATCACGTCGCAGGTCTGACAATTTTGACAGAGTTGTAGGAGGAGGCAGGGGCGAGTACTGTTGCTACTGTGCTGATTGATGGACGGCCCTGTCAGTGATTGTTTTGGTGATAGGTGAATTCAGGCAAGACAGACTGGGTAGAAGGCGATAAAAAGGAAGGCAATATAAGCATGATGATGTCAAGGCTTATTATTGTCTTTATTTAGCACATTGTATTCCATGACATTATTTCTTTGCAGGCACTTTTGTTGTCCAAAATGCCAAAATGATGAAAGATCTGTATTCTTTATATCACTGTATTGCTCTCATGTAATCTAATCTAGGATTTTGGATTTTGTTAGCATCCCCCTTTACCACTTGAGCCAGAAGAACAAGAAGAAGTGTCAATCTAAAACAAAGAGACCCAGTTGGGAGAGTGACCTTTGGTTTTAACTGCTCCCAAGGCACCACCTTTGTCTGTTATCCAGACAACACTCAGGTGTCTTTGCGGATCCTTTTTACAATTAAATTAAATGTTAAGGTTTCTGAAGGGTTCACTAAGGGATGACATGAAGGCATTTATAACTTATTATTCATATTTATTCATTATAACCCTTAGTGTGTAATAAGGTGGCCTGATTTAGAAAGAGCCTCTAGCCAACCCCTGACCTAGTCTGGAATCTACATAATCGCTCTTAACAACCAACACAAATACTACCCCCCCCCCCCGAAAATAAATAAACCCCTGTGCTCACTGTTCTACCGCACTCATACAGAATTATTATTCATTATT
>NC_045157.1:7404992-7424992 GCF_900700415.2 Clupea harengus
TTAATGGTTATTATGGTGGTTTAGTTGCAATGCTAGTTAACCAGCTAGCCAAGGCAACTTAAATAGCCTTAAATAAGTTAAATAACCTTAAACGGTTAAATGGCAGAGTTCGTTTTGCATGAAATGATAGTTAGTTATCTCGCTGATGTCACGGTCTCCTCAATTTAGGTTACAAAATTATACTAGAAAAAGGCAGAAATGCTAAGGGTGCCTGAACAGCTTCATATCAACACAAGTTTATATTCACACACATTAATATGAGTTCATATTACACACACTAGAAACTACCAACTGTTAAAATGGTTCCCTAACCTATAGTAGTTCATAGAACATGTATTTAACAGAACTTTAACTAGAGGTGTAAAATATACTAGGTAACTGACATACCTAGATTCACGCTCAATGGCGTCCTGTTAAACAAAGTCAGGTAGGAATACACACCTTTTACTTCATCGTTACAGAACACTGTGAATGAAAATGTTGTCATCTATCCCATATTGTTTTTTAACAGATTATGTGAAAGAGGGAGAGAGAGCAAGAGACCAATTCACCCATCACCTGGCAGAGTTACTGTGCACTTCACCAACTACTAGGCGATAAAAATGCATTCCCATGTATAGGCCGAGTATTAATTGGAGGGCTGCAGAAATTTGACAAAATGTATGTATTAACCACGGTGAATAGTCAGGAATTTTCAGTAATGCTGAATGCCTGCTTTTCCTATGCCAGGTCAGGGCCAGATTTGGGCCAGGTCTATCTCAGGGTCCACAGCCATCTGTGATATAGATACAGTGTGAAGGAACAGCCTTTGTGACATAGATACAGTATGAAGGAACAGCCGTCTAATACTGTTTGTGATGTAGATACCGTATGAAGGAACAGCCGTCTGAGACCGTTTGTGACGTAGATACAGAATGAAGGGACAGCCGTCTAATACGGTTTGTGACGTAGATACAGTTTGAAGGTGTGTGTCTGTGTGCGTGGGTCTGTCATGCATGTTGCTTGGTGTATGATTGTCAGGAAAAGAAAGGTCTGTGAACAAAAAGCATGTCAGACCAAACAGATAAATGAGACAAAATACACAAATTAAATAAACAACATAATGCTGCAGGGTTTACTCACATACTTCTCATATGCCCTAGACATTTTCAATTAGTCACGTGTGTCTTCTTACTGTCAACAGTTCGATTATGGATTCTGGAAATGTGGAGTTAAACTAAATTACAGGAACAAGGCAAGGCAAGTTTATTCATACAGCACATTTCGTAAAGTCGTAAAGTAAAGTCGCTTTTTATTTTATTTCAAACATAGAGGCAATTCAGTGTGCTTTACAGAAGTAAGAGCAACAGGAACATCCAAAGGAAAGATAAAGACAAGTGAAAGACAAACATATAATTAAAAGAAAGTAAAGCACACAACTAAAAGAAAGGACAGTTGGATGGACGTTCATAAAATAGAATAAAAACATTGGGAAGTGTGTGTATGTGTTTGATTCTTTCGGACCACAGAGCCATAGAATCATGGAGGGATAGTCCAAATAGAATCCATCACAGCACTTCCCTGTCGGGAATGACTAGAGGTCTACTTACAGAAATAAAGTGCTTTTTATTGCACCTAAAGAACACAGAATAAATAAATAAAAGTAAATACAGTACATAGCAAGCAGAGTGTATTTGATCAGTTAACAAAAACCATCTCAGAACAGTTGGATCGCAAGTCTATATTTGAAACTGGCTAGAGTTGGAGCACGTTTGATGTCACCTTGAAGTCAGTTCCACAGCTGAGGAGCAGAACAGCTAAAAGTTCAAAAACAAGTTCACCATGTTTAGTTCTGACAGTAGGCAATACCAACAGATTATTCTCCTGTGATCTGAGAGGTCTAGCAGGTGTTTACGGCAGAAGCATATCTGAGAGGTAATGTGGACCTGTCTCATTTAGTGACTCATAAACAAGCAGCAGTGCTTTAAAGTCAATTCTGTGACTTACTGGAAGCCAGTGGAAGGACTTAAGTACTGGAGTAATGTGGTGATTTGGTTTCATAAGGACTCTAACAGCTGCATTTTGTACAACCTGAAGCTGTTTGATGGTCTCTTTAGAAAGGCCTGTGAAAAGACCATTGCAGAAGTCAACCCTGCTGGAGATAAAGGCATGGATGAGTTTTTGTAAATCATGTCTTGACAAAAGGCCCCTACATTCGGCTATGTTTTTAAGATGGTAAAAAGCTGATTTAGTTATTTCTTTCACATTGCTGTTAACATTTAGATCATACATGGTTATGGAAGTTTGGATATTGCCAACCAAGTGAGATTTATTTCCTAAATAGCCTATATAGCCTAAAATATAAATGATATATATATAAAATATTTGTTTATATTTAAAATCTAAATCTGACACAGTTTCTGAGACCAGATATTCCTTGGGAGCTTGTAGTTGTTAAGGGCACAGCACTGTAACCCCTTCATTGCAATGGCCATTCTCTCTGTGATGACATCATCTTACTGTGGTAGTGAGTCTCTCTGTGATGACATCATCTTACTGTGGTAGTGAGTCTCTCTGTGATGACATCATCTTACTGTGGTAGTGAGTCTCTCTGTGATGACATCATCTTACTGTTGTAGTGAGTCTCTCTATGATGACATCATCTCACTGTGGTAGTGAGTCTCTCTGTGATGACATCATCTTACTGTGGTAGTGAGTCTCTCTGTGATGACATCATCTTACTGTGGTAGTGAGTCTCTCTATGATCACATCATCTCACTGTGGTAGTGAGTCTCTCTGTGATGACATCATCTTACTGTGGTAGTGAGTCTCTCTGTGATCACATCATCACTGGCGATGGCTATCATCAACACATTAACCCGCCAGTATTTATACTTCCTAAACCACATCACCTGACTTTCACTCCAACCCTGTATGCTTCACTGTACATCTCTCATCCTGTGGTCCTGTCTCTCTTCTTACACCTCTCCCTCCCTCTCTCTCTCTCTCTTTCTCCCTCCCTATCTCTCTCCCTCTCTCTCTCTCCCTCTCTCTCTCTCCCTCTCTCTCTATCTGTTTTCCTCTCCCCCTGCTTATCTCGCGATCGCTAGCTAGTCGTGCTTCCCTCCGTCTCTCTCTCAAGTGGAAATCGATGCCCTGTGCAGTCTTTAACAAGTCTGGCAGTGTGCCTGGCAACACCAGCCTCAGTGCGAGGGGTCAAAGCACACCAGGGCCGAGGTCCACTGATAAACACCTGCTGTCCAAGCGCTCGTAAAGAACAGGCAGCCATGTTAGAGATGACATGATGAACCATCGATTTACACGCATGTAGACACACATGCACGGACACGTGCACACACACACACAAACACACACACACACACACACACACACACACACAAAGTCAAGAGAACATTACAGGCACCGATGTCATGTCTACTGAATTACATTTTTATTTAAATTATTATTTTTATTTTTATTTTTTTATTAGAAACATCAATCAATATACTCAATTTTCAAAATCAATGAGGTTTGTTCCATTACCATGAAATACATTCTTTCAGATACAGCATTTTGGTGTCATCCATGATCAAATCTTAAGTGTTCCCATATATCCCATATACGGTATAGTTTGGTATTGCACAAATGCTCCTTCTTGAATCCATGTGTGCTGCATGCTTGGGTATACATTTAAAGGTGTGGGTGGGTTTGGGCATATATGTATACTGTATGTGTGGGTGGGTGCTGCCTGGCATTCAGAGCCATTGGCTTAGATGCACCAAGCGTCAGGACCAATCACAGTGTGCTCTGGGAAGCAATAAAACAGTGTTTGCACACAGGACCTCCCCATACAGGGAAACGACAATATCTACCTGATACCCCAGATAGTAAGGATGAATAAAGGAAATGCAGTTACTATTATTATTATTATTATTATTATTATTGTTGTTATTATTGTTATCATCATTATTATTATTATTGTTACTATTGTTGTTGCTGTTGTGCAAATGGTATATCATTGTTGTTGGTGGTGGTGATATGTATATACAGTAGCATGTTATTGTTGTTATTGTCCTTGTTGTTGGTGGTGTGCATATAGTATGTTATTTTTGCATTCTTGCTTCTTCACTGATATTGCTTCATCGTTATTGTTAGGAGCCAATGTGTTTATGGTTTGTAAGTTTGGATCAAAGTGTTTTGAAAACAATCCAAATATAGTCTTTGTGTGTGTGTGTGTGAGTGCCCTGTTGCCTGGTTACTTGCAAATGCCAGGTCAGAGCACCCCCACCCCCCGACCCCTCCCCTCTCCCTTCAATCAAAGCACTTAGGTACTGGCACATTCACAGCCAAACTGAAATGAGCAAAACAAAACACATCCTATTACCGGGCTGATGTATGCCTGTCAGAAGCCTCCTAAGGGACAGGGGGGAGGTCAGTGACTGCCTGCCAGCCTCTTCTGCCATTTTAGCATGAAAGTGGAAGCAAGCTGCAGCATTGATCAGACACTACTACAGTTACTTTCTATTCTCCTTTTGCCTTTTTGGCCGCTCGGATTCCTGTCTGCAGATGCAGCTGTGTAGGGAATAGGTAAATGTGTGTGTGTGTGTGTGTGTGTGTGTGTGTGTGTGTGTGTGTGTGTGTGTGTGTAGGGAATAGGTAAATGTGTGTGTGTGTGTGTGTGTGTGTGTGTGTGTGTGTGTGTGTGTGTGTGTGTGTGTGTGTAGGGAATAGGTAAATGGTGCATGTGATGCTCAGATAAGTGAAACCTCTAGGACCAAGGCAAGGCTAACTAAGCCCCATTAATTTGCATGATGCCAAGTTTTACTCCTTCTCTGCTTAATGTTTCGGCCTTCCCAAAGGATAGCTAGAGAGAGAGAGAGCGAGAGAGCGAGAGTGTGTGTGTATGTGTGTGTGTGTGTGTGTGTGTGTGTGTGTGTTGAGATCCCCGGCCTGCTTCACCCTCAAGGCCGGTCTGTGGTAATTGGTTGCATGGAGACTTCCGCTGTGCCCTGCTGAAACAACATGAGACCTAATGGCAGGGAAATGCAGAGAGGAAGATGGGAAGGCAGCCTGATGCGTGTGTGTGATGACTGTTTGTGATGCGTGTGTGTTTGTGATGCGTGTGTCAGAGAGAGGGCACAAGGAAGCGGCACACAGGTAAAGACAAAAAAGACGCGTTTATCAGCTGCGGGTGAGGGAGAGAGAACCAGACAGAAGGCCATAGTAATAGAATATGTTTGCTAGAGAGAGAGAGAGAGAGAGAGAGAGAGAGAGAGAGAGAGAGAGAGAGAGAAAAGAGCAATAAAGTGACGGAGGGAGTGAGTGAAAAAAGAAAGATCAGCTAAGCATGTTTGGTATGTCCAACATGTTTATAGCATGCACCCAGCACTCCCCATAAGGCCTATTGGATATATGGAGGTCAGTCTATAAGTAGCCCAGAGCGAACACTCTCACTCCCCTGCAGTTGGATCGATACGGCAGTTCAGTGGTGGTTGCCGTTGGACACCGAGGTCCGGAGGGACAGGGCAGTGATATGTCATATCCTGTCATATCCTTTGCCTCCCGTGAGCTCCAGTTAATTATTGATAGATCCCCCTCCACGTGTGTCAGTGGTTCGCCTGTCACTCAAGCGCGGCCTTCCAGAATTATGTCCGGGGTGATTATAATGAGGGTCACCCGTAAACAAAAAAACAGAGGCAGGAAGAGAATAAAGAGACAGAGGTTGGGATTGATGAAAAGGACAGGAAATGGAGGGATGGGTGAACAAAGACGGAGAGAGAGGCGGGTCGAGAGGAAAAGGGAGATAGAAAGAGAGAGAGGGAGGGAGAGAGAAAGAAAGGCCATTTTTCTGAGGGAGCTTTGAAAATGTCAGTACAGGGGGAGTCCTTAAATGACTTTGACTCTTGGGAGGGCAATGGCGTGAGGAGGAGGTAATACAGTGGACAAAAACACCCCAATTACATCCAGTTTGAAAGTGGCTCATAATGTCACCATGGCCCTCTGTCTCTGTAACTCTGTAACGCATCCTATTTTGATCCCTGCTGACATCACACAAACAACACACACACACACACACACACACACACACACACACACACACACACACACAGAGACATGAGCAAATGCTGCATGCGAACAGCCACAAATAGGGTGATAATGTGGAGTATTATGGGATGGCTGAGTAGCATGGCAGCGTGTACGTGTGTAGGTGTAAGAAGGCTGTCAAAGAACGAAACAGCTGACAGGTAGGTTCGCCTCCGAATGTGCTACTGAATCAGACAGGCATCCTCGAGATTTTCCCCTCAAAACAAATTTGATTTCCGTTAGATGGGGGGAAATATTTTCTCGACACTAAGATTTCCGTTAAAGCCAAATCGTTTTTTCTACATGTTTCTAAGCACAATTGAATTAATCCACTCACACAATACGTCGTTTGCACAACCATGCCCTAATGCTGGTGATATCATTGTCATACAATGAAGTGTACCGTATCTAGTTTGTTAATGTGGAAATTACTTTCTTAGGTGAATACACATTTAATAAACAACATCTAATAACGTGAGGAGTAGTTTATTACTGAGTCTGTGGGCCAGATGATAGAGCTTCGCTACGAGTGGGACTCTGAATGGGGGGGAGTGTAGCAGGGGGCGACCAGAAGCCTGCTTCTGAGAATGGCTCTGGCCGGGGGTGTGGAGATTGATGTTCGTTGGCTTCCCCTGCATTGTGTAATATCTTTAAAGTGGCAGGCAGCAGCCATTATCCATTTGTCTTCTTGAGATATGCCCCGTCAGGTCAGCTGCGAGGAATTCTAAATTAACGTCATTCTCCTCCATTTGAAAAAAAAAAAAAAACGGAGCCCTGTGTTATGACACTCTGGCAGTTCGTACTTTATTATTATTATTCTGGATTTTTTGGAGCACTTCAATTTACGGGGGGGGGGGGGCAACCAAGGAGCTCTCATGGAATCAGCTCAGACCGCAATGAGCAGTGGGAGGATTGCAGAGAGAGACAGAGAGAGAGAGAGAGAGAGAAAGAGAGAGAGAGAGAGAGAGAGAGAAAGAGAGAGAGAGAGAGAAAGAATATCTACAAGCAGCATGCTAACCCCTTTAGTAATTAAACTTGATTGCCACTTCAACTGGTTTGGAGACACACAAGAATCTGCTTGAGAAGAGAACTCCTCAGAGAGGGAGGAAGAGGGAAGAGGAGGAGGAGGGGGGGGGGTTGTGAAGGGAAGGGTGTCAGGAGAAAAGAGACACCAAAGAAAAGAGACACTTCTTTCCCTCTCTTTATATCTTTCAGTGTGTGTGTTTTTGTATGTGTGTTTGTCTGTTGCCTTTCGAGTCTATTCACGACAATTGATATTGCTTTACACATACGCCGGCTTATAGCGCCTCCATGACGGTTGAGCATAGCTATTCTGCAATCTGTCCCAGGAGCTGTTGATGTGTTTTGTGTCTGATTTGCACAACGTGCTTCTGAGAACTTCCCCAAGCACAGCTCTGTGCGTGTGAGCAGATGTCCAGGGCGTAGAGTAAGCGTTGTCATAACTCCGGCTGGAGTCTTGAGCGCGACACCGTCTGTGATTAAGAGCGCGTCTTACACCCCACATCCCCCCCATGGGAGGCCTCAATCTCACTGTCGTCTCACACACACACACACACACACACACACACACACACACACACACACACACACACACCAGTGTTTACATCCTCACAAACGCACACGCGCGATCGTGTGAGCCGTGTCATGGACCGGGCGGGCGCCACTCACGTCCATACTGGCGGATAAATCTCCAGCACTTTCCAAGGCCGCCGCACAGCAAAGCATCACACCCTGAGCGTCTCCGCCGAGCGGGCGCCATACTTGATCAGATGTGGGATTGATTCTTTAATCAGTGCCTGATTCTGATGAAGCCCCCCTCTGAGGAAGCCCTTTTAGATGGATGAAAAATGAGCCTCTGACTGGAATCAATAAAGCTTCGGAGAGAGAGGGATGAGACCAAGAGGATGAAAGAACAAAAGTTGTATTATCTTTTCCTTTTCACATTATTTCCCGCCTTCAAATGTTCCCGGCCTCTTGTTATTGCCCACACATACATATACATGAGCGGGGAGTTTCTCCCCACTTCTGTCTGTCCAGTGTGTGTGTGTGTGCGTGTGTGTGTATGAGTGATGCTCTTGTGAGTGATCGGTCTTGCCTGTGGAGGCGTCTCGGGCTCCTGAGGCACTCCCAGTGTGAGTCTCTTGAGGGAGGGCGTATGAGGGATGGCCCAGTACCTGACGTGTGTCAGACGCAGCAGGAGAGGCAGTCGAGGCAGGAGCAGCAGCAGAGGCAGGAGAGGCAGTCGAGGCAGGAGCAGCAGCAGAGGCAGCCACAGCACTCTGTGTGAATGGAAAGACCCAGGAAAGGGATTGTTCACCCCAGCTCCTCACAGCTCTAGAGCTCTGTAATCTGTTTAAGCGAGGCCAGTGGAGTGGATCTGCAGTGGAGAAGGCTACTGCTCACAACTCTCCTGAATCCAGGCATTGCCTTTCTTTTTGAATACAGTTGGAGAACTGACTGTGGTTTTGTCTGCTGGTGATCCCTTTTCGTCTTTTAGTTTTTGGTTGTTTTCTTTTATCTTTTATTTTGAATGGCCTGTTTTGTTTTGTTTTTCGTTGAGTGTGGCACTAACATAGCAGGCAATTGTATGGTGAATTACTGCATACTCCTGTCATTTGTAGTTGGTTATTGGAAGGGGTAGATTAAAGGCAGTAGCTTGAAAACACTGTTCTGTCTATTCCCAAGAGTACCTGGCAATTCTTGCTGTTTGTCCCTTCCCAGACACCATACATTTGTTGCGTCACACTCTATAATCATTCATTTTAATGTTTGGTAAAATCTCGGATGAGCAGCCAGATATGTAAACATAATGGCGTGGTTGAAATGACATATAAAAGAGCATAAATCTCTTTGCTCTTGACTTCATAGAAGCTTTCATAATAATATTTGTGTAGGGCTTATACTACAACATCATGACGCTTTATGAGTGCAGTCATGTCGATATATACAGTAAATAGCTATATAGACTTATGTCAGTTGCTATAATGCATTATGAATACTTTATTAACAAATGTGTTTAAGATGCTTTGGCCACATACATTGAATTGAATTGAATTGAATTGAATACATGCAGACAACACAACTAATCAAGACTTGAGGTTGAAGAGCAATTCATAATATAACCATGACGGGATTGTGTTCTTGATGATGCCTGTGCGTGCTTCCTCATGTTTGATGCCAATTACACTGAGAGGAGGCAGAGTCGTGTTCCTGGCAGGCCTATTAAGACATGAAGGAGATTGTGAATGGAAGATTATGCATGGGTCACTATTGGGGAACTTGAGTTGTGCTATATCGATCACATTCATTTTGATTAAATGATGGACTGGCAATTAAATCAGAGAAAAACAGGTTAGTCAATCACATCCAACTGATTTATTGCAATAGAGCACTTATTCGATGACAGCAACATTACAAATGTCCGTTATGGAGTTTTAAAATGATAATAGTAATGCTAAGAGAACGTATGTCTTTTATAATCTATAATCTTCATAACGCTAATATATAACTATATAATAGCAGTTATAACCTTTCAGCCACCCGTGATCTATATTTAAAAGGAGGATGTGGCTCTGGTAGTTGTCGACGGCGTGGTGGTTGTGTGTGCCTTGCTTGTGTGTACTGAGCCCTAATGGCTGTGTGACAGGTCTGCAGATGGCTGGTGGGAGGGCAGCTTCCAGCGGGGTGGCTGGGTGTAGGGCGTCTGCTGAAGAGCAGCCTTGACTCTGTGAGTGTGTGTGTGTGTTTGTGTGTGTGTGTGTGTGTGTGTGTGTGTCAGCAGCATGTTAGATGCTGTTCCTCCTCATTGACTCTCTGTAAGGTTGTCCCTGGTGTCCGTGTCACTCTAATTAGGAGACAGACGGCCACAAACAATATCCCTCATTACCGGAGACATGGTCTAAACAATCATCCGCCCACGCACAAACAGCACACACGCGCGCGCCTGCATGCAGAAGCACAAACACTCACACATACGTGTGTATACACGTACACACAAATGCACAATGCTGTGTGTGCACAGGTACCACGCATTAACAAACACACACAAACAAACAAGCAAAGGACTATGCACAAATACAAAACAAACCAAATGCACAGTCAAAACCACACTCACACACAGACAGTATGTTTGTCAAACACACACACACACACACACACACACACACCCACACACACACAGTATGTTTGCAAATGTGTGTAACATTCTTTTCATGCATAAATAAGTGATTGTGTGTGAGTGTGTGTGTGTGTGTGTGTGTGTGTGTGTGTGTGTGTGTGTGTGTGTGTGTGTGAGTGTGTGTTAGTTGCCCTCTCAGGGGGGTTCATGGCATAATCGCCCTCCTTCATGTCTCCTCTGATACCCCTTATCCCCGCACTCTTAGCATGCTTAAGGTACACGCCACACACACACACACACACACACACACACACACACACACACACACACACACACACACACCCCCCCCCCCCCCCACACACACACACACACACACACACACATGGCATAATCGCTCTCCTTCATGTATCCTCTGATACCCCTTATCCCCGCACTCTTAGCATGCTTAAGGCTAAAGTGCACACCCAGGAGAGACACGCAGGAGAGAGCAGTGGGTAGA
This sequence comes from Clupea harengus, assembly GCF_900700415.2. Lineage (NCBI taxonomy): Eukaryota > Metazoa > Chordata > Actinopteri > Clupeiformes > Clupeidae > Clupea > Clupea harengus. The sequence continues at coordinate 7,415,693 of NC_045157.1, forward strand.
GAAAACTGAATAACAAAACATACCCTCACACATTCTTCAAACATGGCCATGGGCAAACGCCTGAATCAAGCCCCGTGCCCCAGACTGATATGTTTATTTCAAATAGACACATTTCAATATCAAATGTTTCATACATCCCTTCATTCTCATCATATAGATGGACACACTACATTAGGGTGACCAGATTTGAGTTTGTGAAAAAGAGGACACTTCGTCGCGGGGGGAGGGTACGGGGTCCAGCATGCTATACACTAGCCTACCCTGCCTCCTCCCCCGCAACGAAGTGTCCTCTTTTTCACAAACTCAAATCTGGTCACCCTATTATAACACGCTTGGACATTGATGCTAGGTTTACGTCCTCTTTTTTGTCCGGGTAAAAGAGGACATATCCGGGTAAAAGAGGACGTCTGGTCACCCTATACTACATGGAACTGGGACTTTGAGTGAAACGTTCTTATTTTTTCTTGGGCCTCTGCTCAACATTCAGAACAGGTTTTGATATGTAAAACATACTAAAGACTGTTCTGAAAAATGACATCATCCTTATTTTTCATAATGGGAAGGTGTCTTAAAGCATCAGGACTTTGAACATGTGTATTGCTGAAACTCATTGCAGCGTATTAGAACAAGAATTAAGTATTTTCAAATCACCTCAGAAAACAACAACAGCATCATAAAATAGACAGTAGACAGTAAACCTTCAGTGAAACAGATGGTCAGTGATCATCTCTTCACATTGGCATTATCCTGGCAACCTGTAAGCATTAGACGTGAGGTGAAGTACGTCTTACCTGTAAGCATTAGACGTGAAGTCAAGTACATCTTACCTGTAAGCATTAGACATGAAGTCAAGTACATCTTACCTGTAAGCATTAGACATGAAGTCAAGTACATCTTACCTGTAAGCATTAGACATGAAGTCAAGTACATCTTACCTGTAAGCATTAGACATGAAGTCAAGTACATCTTACCTGTAAGCATTAGACATGAAGTCAAGTACATCTTACTCGTGACATTCTGGTTTATTGCGTTAAGATAGTATGAGGCAAGATGCATCAGTGACAGTGTGACTCTTTTAATGCTTCTTAATGTTAGAAAGACACCAACACAAATATTGTGCTGTATCTTTTCACACCCACGTATTTCTCAATCTTAGTATATCTGGTTCACCCGTATCCTATAACGTCTGTTTTTACGGCAGACAGTAAAATAAACTATGTGCAATCCTGTAGCAGACACTATTTTATAAAAAACATGGCCATGATGTCTGAATCTCCAGCACAAGAGCCTTGTTATGCAGTCGTGGGGTTGATGATTACCAATTATAAATATGTTATATTATATTATGCACCAACACCACTCACTGTTAAAGCAGTGAAGCAAAATAGCACAAACTTGTTGGATTGATTTCTTGCCCTGCATGCTTATTAGGCATCCGCACAAGAGGGTGGTGGTGCCATGAGGTGGTGTTCACAGAATGGCAAAGAGATTTAGCTGTTCGATTAGTATGTGAAGCCAGAATTAGTGTGAACAAAAGTGAAGAAGTGGCAATTCAGTACAACTCTTTTATGAAGACAAAAGAACATAATCAGTGCACAGAACACTATTCATTACCTTAGATGCACTGTCGTGTCCATGCGATTCCAGTCGTGTTTCTATTCTTTTCTGTACGCATGAAAAGACATCATCTGGTGTTATATGTTACATGTTCTATTATGGCATGACATTTGGCATGAAGTCCCATGTCCTCCCCTGAGTTCTCGTTTTGACGAGGCGACACATCTTCAGGTTAGGAGACCAAATGAAGTGTCCTTCTGAGGCTAGACCACACTGTAGGGACCGCAGCAGGAGCTCAGCCTGTGCACTGTTGACCTGTGCTTGTGTCTGCCTTTGAACCCTGACCACCATGCTGTACAAGTGCCCAGCACTGGCAGTCTGTCTGTCTGGTGTCCACTGAACTGGTCTCCTCACTAATGGAGTGAACAGTTTGATCCCAGTTTGAGTCATGCGTGCTCATGCGATCCCAGTTTCATTCATGCGTTCCCATGCGATCCCAGTTTAAGTCATGCGTGCCCATGCATGCTCATGCGATCCCAGTTTGAGTCATGCGTGCTCATGCGTGCCCATGCAATCCTAGTTTGAGTCATGCGTGCTCATGCAATCCCAGTTTAAGTCATGCGTTCCCATGCATGCCCATGCGATCCCAGTTTGAGTCATGCATACCCATGCGTGCCCATGCGATCCCAGTTTAAGTCATGCGTGCCCATGCAATCCTAGTTTTAGTCATGCGTTCCCATGCGATCCCAGTTTTAGTCATGCATGCCCATGCAATCCCAGTTTGAGGCATGTGTCTCTGCATCTTTGCATTGTCAGCCTGGTACTTCTGGAGAACTAAAGCCACACATGTCAAACACACCCAGTCCTTTTTTTCTTCCTTTCTCAGGGTCCTTGCACTCAGTTTAGTTTCATTCTTTGTGTTTCTCCCCCATGCCCACTTAAAACATCTCCGTTCTTCTAAAAATGTCAGGGATTAGAGTCTCTTTTCAAACCAAATGCTCTTGAATTTATACAGTAACATTGGTATGGTTGCATGGATCGTTTTAAAAGCTATTGTCATTTCTATTTTCTATTTTTTCTTTTCTTTCATTCATTTTTTCCTTCAAAATTAATTTTTCCAGGTCAATTTGGTTCACTGTATTATCAACCAGTGGTTGTTCATTTGCTTCATACATAAATTCATTCATTAGCTTATTCATTTGTACAAGGTTGCACATATTGTTTAAATTGTTTAAATATATGTATGTGTGTGTGTGTGTGTGGGTGTGTGTGTGTGTGGTATGGAGTCCCGGCAGATGTTATCAATTCCGGAATATATATTTGCATGTGACAGACAGAGAGAGAGAAAGAAAGAGAGAGAGAGAGAAAGAGAGAGAGAGAGAGAGAGAGAGAGAGAGAGAGAGAGCAATGCAAACGACTGTGCAACAATCCTCTTAGAAACGAACAGACAAAATTGTATCCTTCTGAGCAATTACTGAGCTGAATTAGACCCTTTCTAAGAAGATGGCCAAGGACTGGAGCCCATCCTCTTACTTGATATACTTACAGGCTGCATAGGCCTAATGCAATAAAGTACAATACTGTATGTGAGGGCTACCACACCAGATGTCAAACTGCTATCTTTTTTATGCATTTACGTGTGTGTGTGTGTGTGTGTGTGTGTGTGTGTGTGTGTGTACGTGTGTGCATGTGAGAGAAAGACAGAGATTTTCTTTCCTTACCCCTTCTGTCCGAGTCATGTTCAGATGGAGTTTGAGCCCTTAGGCCCTGTGTGTGTGTGTGTGTGTGTGTGTGTGTGTGTGTGTGTGTGTGTGTCTGCACTGGCAGCAGCATATGTCATGTGTAATCTGATTTTGAGATTCAGCAGGGAGAGAGAGAGAGAGAGAGCGAGCGAGAGAGAGCGAGCGAGAGAGAGAGAGAGAGAGAGAGTGATCGAGGAGAGGGAGGTGGGAGAGGGAGATTTGGGGTGGGGGTGTGGGTGGGGGTCTTAGGCATAAAACTCAAATCTAGGTCATCATTACGTGACCACGCCACTTCCCTTGATCTGACAATACCCAGTGTGCACTTCCACGGAGCATCCAACACAGCTGTCACCATTAGTGTGGCATATTTACATTCATACAGATCAACTATTTCATTCAGTTTGCAATCTTTGAATGTGTCGGAAGATTCTTAAAATATGAGTGTGTGATTGTGAGTTCCCAATGTTTAAATGAGAAACCGTTAAAACGGTAAAGGCAGATGACATGTGGCATGCGATTCTAGAGAAGGCAGCTTCACACGGGGGCATCCATCGCCTCCAGTGCACCACTTCTTCTTCATCATCTTGTTCCTGTATATCTTTCTTCATTGAATGTTTTGAATTCATCAACACACATTCATTGCTGCATTTTGTTATGTTTTTGTTATGTTTTTTTTCTTTTTCTCTATCACATTTTTTTGCGTGTTGAAAGCATCCCTCTAAATGGTCCAAATAAATAAAAAACACAAACAAACAGACCTGATTGGCCCAGTGGCTGCTCTGACACAGATGTTCCTGACACAAACAGCCTAACTCTCTTGCTCTCTGACCCTGCATACAAAAAGGGGATTATGCTCTTACCCTGCTCTCCCAAGACAAACTGTTAATCTGGAGCAAATCCACCACATTAGATACCATTCCCAATTACACATACTTCCTCTGGTGGGTGGCCATTTGACATGATGGCGTTCAGAGGATTAACTACTGATGCATTAAGCCACTTCCCACAGGGAACCTCGCCACGGAACAACAGGAAATGGCATAAAAGAAACAAATGCTGTGTTTACAGATGTTCTGAGCGATGTTAGCATCTCTTGCCAATTTTCCAACAGACTAGTATGTCACTGTACAAGTTCATGCAGTGGTACATAACAACTGACAGACAGTCTCATTGGGATTTTCCTGATTGGTTGCAAATTGTCAACATCTTAGTTTGTGATTAAAGAGACCAGCAAAGTCCCAGGGACAGTATTTATTCTGACACAGAGCATCAGTATATATTCTGACACAAAGCATCAGTATTTATTTGACACAGAGCATCAGTATTTATTCTGACACAGAGCATCAGTATTTTTTTCTGACACAGAGCATCAGTATTTATTCTGACACAAAGCATCAGTATTTATTTGACACAGAGCATCAGTATTTATTCTGACACAGAGCATCAGTATTTATTCTGACACAAAGCATCAGTATTTATTCTGACACAAAGCATCAGTATTTATTCTAATGGACACCATCATTTTTTTAATATAGCTATCTACAGTACATCTTTACATAATTCAGGCACAGAATGTCTGGGATGGTGGGCATACATGTAAATGGTCTGCTTTATTTATGTAGCAAGGCTGTTGCAGTCATTGAAAGCTCAGTTGTATTTCCCTCGTCCCCAAGCTTAACACACATTCAAAACAAAAAAAGAGCTCCAAGCTCAGTCTTAGAGATTGACATTTCATACGCCGCGGTCACTATTGCAAGAGGACCTGTTACCCCGGCCTAAACAGCTTCATGTGAGACAAATCAAGCGACTCTCTCTCTCCTCCTAGCCAAATCACCTCGGTAACCAGCGTCTGACACTTCTCGAGCAATGGGCTCTCCTTGGGGGAAGATGGCACCTTGACACCTGAGTCTTGCTGCTCCAGAGCCAAGGGCTTGGCTGACTGCAAACAATCAACAGCTGGTCCTCGCCGTTCTCCCAGTGTGCGGTCCGCTGGGAATTGTAGTCTTAACAGCTTGACCCCTGTAGTCCCGCAGAGGGTAAGACTCGGTTTTCATTTGTAGGTGAAAGACTACATCAGCAGCTCAAGTCAGAGGAGAAGTGAGGAGCTCCCCTATAAATAGGTTGTTCTTTGCTATTGTTGGACATTGGAGTGTGTGTGTGTGTATGTGTGGTGGGTGTTTGTTGTGTGTCTGTGTGTCGGTGTGTTTTTGTTAGTGCATGTGTGTATGTGTGGTGTGTGTGTGTTGTGTGTGTGTGTTGTGTGTGTGTGTTTGTCTGTGTGTTTTTGTGAGTGCATGTGTGTGTATGTGTGGTGTGTGTGTGTGTGTGTGTGTGTGTGTATGTGTGGTGTGTGTGTGTTGTGCGTGAGTGTGTATGTTGTTTGCCGCTTGCACTGCTGGTACACGTCTGTGCCAATCGATCCCCGCTGTGCTGAGTGTTGCTGGTCCCCGCGCTCTCTGGGGGTCTTATTTGATTCACAGGCGGCTACATTTACATCTCTGTAAAGTTTGTTTATGCACGCCTTCACTTAGCCCAGCCAGAACTCAGCGCACATTCACCACACAACCTGTCACGGTCAAGCAGCCAGAACTAGATGAGTGTCTCTCTCTCTCTCTCTCTCTCCCTCTCTCTCTGTCTCTGTCTCTCTCTCTCTCTCTCGCTGTCCTTTCTCCCTCTGTCTAGTTTGCACAGCCCTGTTCTCTTTCTTTTCAAGTCGAGAGGACACAAATACAGATTGACAGCCAACAAATTGCTTCAGGACTCTGCAGTGAGGTGGTTTTTTATATATATATATATATATATATATTTATATATCTTTTTTTAACTACTATTTAAATTACAGCTCAGAGCAGATGACTGGTTTAGCCAGTATTGACACCAGCTGGCAAAAATGCAAAACAAGTCATTCCCTGGACAAATGGGATTTGAAAGTGGGGAAAAATCTCATTGTTATCTCGACTTATTTCCATGCAATTTACTTGACACTCATAGATGGGGGACTGACACATTCCAGTGGCTGGATGCTGGCCTGCTTTTTCTTCCCTTTTGTTTAATTTAATGGGTGCAAACTTTCCAATCTTTCTTAGAGAAAGGACCATACTACACTTAACACAGAGTATTAATTCTTTTTTTTTTCTGTAATAAAGTTCCTTTCTTGTCTGTGCTTATCTGTGTGGATGTACTAAAACAGCTTTCTTTACTGACACTATTCGGTTTTGTAGGATGTTGCATTCTTGCAATTCAGTAGTCCATCATTTTATTTGGTTCTAGCATATGTTCCCCATGGTCGGTAATTTGTTGGTTTTCACTGACGAGCATATTGTCCTCCTTTCATTTGACATGTAATGACTTCCCTACATTTCAACCTCTCCATGAAGTCCGGATAAGGATCTTCATAACAGAGGTATGGCCTGACACTGGAACATCTCTGATCCTGCTGATACAGCCTCTGCACACTGAGGATGGATCTGGCAGTGACTAGTGACCAGTGATAGTTGGCCCAGTCTATGCACTGAGGATGTGCCTGACAGTCATTTATTTAAGACATTTGGAAGGTTCTGTTGAATGGCCCAGTTCCTGCATTGAGGATGTATCTGGTGGTGATTTATTTCAGATTGAGGGAAAGTTCTGTCAGATGACCCAGTCCCTCCATTGAGGATGTATCTGACAGTGACTTCTTCAAGACTGTGGGAAGGTTCTTTGAGATGGCCCAGTCTCTGCATTGAGGATGTATATGATAGTGGCTTCTTTAAGACTGTGGGAAGGTTCTGTTAGATGAACCAGTCCCTCCATTGAGGATGTATCTGGTAGTGATTTATTTCAGATTGAGGGAAGGTTCTGTGAGATGACCCAGTCCCTCCATTGAGGATGTATCTGACAGTGTCTTCTTCAAGACTGTGGGAAGGTTCTGATAGATGAAGGATGTTGTGCTGAGGCTGGGGTCATTCAGCAAGACAATCATTCTGCCACCCGCTGCCAAGCAACACTACGCCCTCCCAGACCCCCACACACACCTTAGGCTGACACTCTTACATGTGTGTTTGTAAGTATGTCTGTGTGTGTGTGTATGTGTGTGTGTATGTGTGTTTGTGGATGGGTGGATGTATATTGAGCTTGATGGAGCGAAAGTGAATTTTGTGTATTAAATTAAAAGGGCGTAAGTAAGTTATGTCTGCACACTAGTGATGCTACAGTAGCGTAGCTTCCAAGTTTTTTTTAAATGGTTTCCACATCACGAGGTCTCATGTGCTATGGCTATCATTTTTCATTGTGGAAATTAAATTTTATGTACAAGACACTTAGTGTGGTTGTAATTCAATTAGACATGTGTTTGTATGCAGGGATGGACTGATTGAAGGAGGAATCAGGCCCAGCTGACATGTTAATTATAATGAATGAACATATCTAATTTCCGTCAGCTAAATTAGATTCCTATTATGGATGAGTGGGAATGGATGTGAACTTGGCTTACCCATCATCTTTGCTATGGCCATTTGGAAACAAACAAAACAAAAATACTGATTTGGTTTGCATTGATACATAATGATTAGATGCCCATCAGGCTAATAAGATTAACACAAAACCAGATTGATGGGCAAGCCACCACAGAAAGGCCTGAGCTGAACTTCTTTGTGCTCGGTCTTAGATGGTTTAAAGTCTCTCCTGAGATCTGGCTTCGAATGGTTAAAAAAAGAGTTTTCTTTGTATGCCTCTATGCGTTTTGACAGCTACTGCAGGTTGTCAAACACAGTGAGAATGTAAAGAGGTGTCTTGTAGTCAGAAAAGATGACTGTGTACCATCCAAGCCTATTTCACAGGCAGGTAAGCAGACAGCTTAAAATAAAAAAAAAAAGAAAGAAAGAAAAAGAAACCAGCTCAGTTGCATTTTTTCCCTTGAACTTAACCTCCCACAAAACGTGTGAGCATAGATTCTGACAACAACTGCGAATCAAAGAGCATAGACTTTCCCAGGATCCGACACACTACCCCCCCCCCCACACACACACACACACACACACACACCCTCCCACCCCCGACACATTTTCTTTAGCTTTGAAAAGTGGAGTACTCTCTCACACACACACACACAACTCGCTCCGAGTGACAACTCCACAAGCCCAAATACAGCTCCACTCCGCTCTGCCTGCCGTGTGTTTGCTGAGGCTTTCCCAGACAGAAGTGGACAGAGTGGGAAAGCAGTCTGGTCCGAGCCTGACCTGGGCCTGACCTGGGCCTGACCTGGGCCTGACCTGGGCCTGACCTGGGCTAGATGCTGTCTGGGGTTTCTCTACTGAACAGATGTGCACATCGATCTCTTTGATGAACTTCAAAGTATTGCTATGAAAAACGAAATGCATGTGTGTGTGTGTGTGTGTGTGTGTGTGTGTGTGTGTGTGTGTGTGTGTGTGTGTGTGTGTGTGTGTGTGTGTGTGTGTGTGCGCATATTTGTGTTGTTGTTGTTGCTGTTGCTCTTGCTCCTGGTGATGCTATAATATGAAGCATCATATGAGTTCACCTTCAAAGGGAGGTATTATCTCAGTGGCTAAGTTCATAGGTCGTAGGTCATAGGTTCAATTCCAAGGGAGCACACATACATAAATAGGCCTGCCTTATTTTTTAAACGCACGTTACTAGTGCAGAGAGAGCCTGGAACTATTCTGCCCAATCACTCAGTTCTGTACTATATGTGAAAATTACTCTTGTCGTACGTCTAGTCTACAGGGACAGGGGAAGGCGTGGAAGCTACACACGCTACATGACAGGACAGTGACAGTGGTGGACTTCAGAAATACCTTTTTCTCGCATCTGTCATTATAATCCCCCCCCCCCCCCTCTCTCTCTCTCTCTCTCTTTCTCTCTCCCTCTATATCTCTCTCTCTCTCTGTTCCTTCTTCCCCCCTGTTTGCTGCATGCTGGGAGAGGCTCTCCTGGTTGAATTGGCTCTGATGGCGTAGGCATTTCAGGGGCACTGAGTCTGAGACTTGCCTTGCAAGGGATTATC
>NC_045157.1:7429992-7442492 GCF_900700415.2 Clupea harengus
GTCTTCATGTCTTCTTCTCAAGTCAGAGTGCTTGTGTGTGTGTGTGTGTGTGTATTTGTGTCGGGTGTGTGTGTGTGTGTGTGTGTGTGTGTGTGTGTGTGTCTGTCTGTGTGTGTGTGTGTGTGTGTGTGTGTGAGTGTCTTTGCGTGTGTGTTTGTGGGTGTGTGTGTGTGTCAGCAAAGACTGACCAGCCTACTGCCTGTCAGGAAAATACCCCACACTCTTACCCAGGTCTGATCTCTCCCCACACTCTTACCCAGGCCTGATCTCTCCCCACACTCTTACCCAGGCCTGATCTCTCCCCACACTCTTACCCAGGCCTGATCTCTCCACACTCTTACCCAGGCCTGATCTCTCCCCACACTCTTACCCAGGCCTGATCTCTCCCCACACTCTTACCCAGGCCTGATTTCTCCCCACACTCTTACCCAGGCCTGATCTCTCCCCACACTCTTACCCAGGCCTGATCTCTCCCCACACTCTTACCCAGGCCTGATCTCTCCCCACACTCTTACCCAGGCCTGATCTCTCCCCACACTCTTACCCAGGCCTGATCTCTCCCCACACTCTTACCCAGGCCTGATCTCTCCCCACACTCTTACCCAGGCCTGATCTCTCCCCACACTCTTACCCAGGCCTGATCTCCAGGGGCCCTAATTTCATGGACAGGCAGTGAGCAACGAGCAAAGTCGCCGCGCATGATACAGCTAATTTAAGAACCTGGCAAAAAATAATTTTGCTAATTTATTACCACGAGTAAACATGGGTGGGTCAGGGCGATGCTCCCACACGCTGTGCGATAGTTTTAGGTCATGGCGCGGCGGCTTTCTCACTGCCCATCAGTGAAATTGGGCCCCAGGTCATGGCCCTGGGTCTCCATCATGTCAGGGGGACACTGGGGTTTTGGACCCTGGGGTTGGGGCTCCTGGATGGATGTTTTGTAGTAGACATTTAGTCATTTAGCAGACGCTTTTATCCAAAGCGACTTACATATGTGCGACTTACAATGTATACACATTTTGAATTTACACTGATGGCACACTGCACATCAGGAGCAATTAGGGGTTCAGTGTCTTGCTCAAGGACACTTCGACAGGGAATCGAACTAGCAACCTTCTGATCACTAAACGACTTCTCTACCTACTGTACCACATGTCCGGTCAAACAGATTTACAGATTAGCATTGCATTTCAAAGTGAACAGCTGGATATTAATTATGTTATCTTTAAAGTGATGTGCCTTTGCCCAGATTTTCTTATTTATTTATTTGTTTGTTTGTTTGTTTGTGTCTGCTTATTAAGTTGTTGACAGAGCTCTCTGTTTCTGTCAAAGCAGACCGCAAGTGTTTCACTGTATTTTGATGAAGTCTCTTTAATCACCAGTTTAACTCAGGAGACTACAAATGAAAAAAATAAATGCTAATTCTGTGTAAGACACAGTGTAGAATAGTTATGCTTCAGGAGAGAAGATCTTGCTTAAACATGGTATTTATCACCTGTCTCTTCTACAAAATAATAATAATAATAAATTAGCCATCTGGCAGTTTTGCAAGCAATGTTTCAGGGGTGGAGTTTGCCTGTGGTGGTGGAGACGGCACTTATCACACTGAAAATAACGGAGTGGCAGCGGCAAAGTGCAGCACAGTGCAAAGCAACGCCCAGACCATAATAATCCTATTAGTTTAAACAAAGGTTTGTCATGTTTCTAAGTGATTTTTAAGATGACCGGTTAGAATGCCTGAAATGTTCCCAGGATTCATTAAGCTGACTTTGATGAGCTTCGTGTTACACTCGAATCAACGCTCTGCTCTCACGTCTCTAGCGGTGTCAAGTGCTCCGCTGCTGAACCGTAGCAAACAATAGATCTACCGTTTTTACCGCCAATACAGAGCTGGCCTGGGCCCAATTAGCATCAGATCCATGCCAAATATGAACCAAATCTGTACCGGACCAGAGAGAGTGGCAACTGGAAAGTTTTCTTTGAACACTGTGAAATAATTCAGTTTTTCACTTTTTAAAGGTTCTAATTGGGTTGAAGCACGCACCATACATTAATTAACATGACACATTCACAAGGCGTGACCAAAAGAACATGTTATTAATGAATCTATGCTATCTATTTATTCCTCCTTCCATCCCTGACCTCTCACCTCTTCCACCACACACACATACCCAATCACATACACAAAAAAAAACACATTACTCCTCTGTCAGATACAGATTATGGTCAGATACACGCCAGATAAGAACCAAAACCGTACCAGATAAGATCCACAGCGGATCAGTGCCAAGTCCATGCCAGATCAGAACCGGACTCACTTCTTTGGGTTTCTTCTTCTTCTTTGGGCTGTGTTGTTTGGCCCATTCGGATTCTGACAAGGAAAAAAGTGGATTCCATTGCTCTTGCACTTGGATGCCAGCCTTACAAAAAAACTCCCAAGTCATCGTAAAGGGCACAGAATTATACATTGGACCCACATCAATCACTAAAATATCCAGTCTGTGACACAGCTGCCAGTGGTAGCTTCTGCGTGAAAGGTCAATGCTGGGAATTCATGGGAGTTTGTGACAAGGGTAGGCCCCTGTTGCTCCAAGACCCATCTTCTCTGTATATGCTCCAAGCCCCAGCCATCCATCAGTGTAAAAGAGAGAGATAGAGAGAGAGAGAGAGAGAGAGAATCCACTTTGGGTGGGGGAGAAAAATCAGAGACCTTTGCTAAAGGGATTATTCAGAAAAGCACTTAAGAATGACTTTTCTCTTTGAATCTCCAGTTGTAGATCAAAGCCTCGGGTTAGCTAAGGTAAACAAAGGTTTTAGGATAACTACCTGATCCAGGGTTAAAGATGACACTAAAAGATTTTCATCTTCACAGCATTCAACCTTGTTGATATGCAGATCGGGAAAGTCTTCAGTTCACTGTTGCGCTTCTGTTACACCACCCAAATCCACTTAGCAATAGCATAAAAAAAATACTATTGAGCCAACTCACAGTAAGTAGTCCATTTGGGTTACAAATGAAAAAAAAAAAAAAAACTGCCATAATTACTTGTGAAAAAATGAACATTTGGCCCCCACAGTGATCCATAATTAAAATTCACATTGCATATCTCAGTGTTTCTGACAGCGCTGCCACTCCAAACAGACTAATAGCTTCTGGGCCTCAGCTTCAGCACTTGCTAACTCTCTCACCCTTGCGTGTCTCCTCCTCCTCCTCCTCCTCCTCCTCCTCCTTCTCCTCCTCCTCCTCTGCTTCTGCTACTGACTGCTCTCTTCCCGTCTCTTCTTGTCTCTTCTCTTCTCTTTTCTTCTCATCTTCTGCAGTGGCTGCAGGGTTCAGGAAGCTTCTAGAACTCCTAACAAGTGTCAGCCTCAATGAGCCTTTCCCTCTCAGCGCCAGGCAACCAGAATCAATCCAGCCTGGATTCTCTGTTCCGACCTCAGAGTTACGGAGTGTTCAAACCAGGTGTTCATTATGGTTGGACTACGATTGAACTTTGATCCCATTTGCTGCTGACCTTTCCGAGTGTAACCACTGATTTTACTGTGTTAACTGGAGCATACATCTCCGACACGTCAATGCTATGTATGCCGATACATCTGAAAGACGTATTTAAAAGACCTCGCGCATTTGTGTAGGTGAATTAAGTCAAATTTGCTCTTTTCACTCAATTTGTGTGCAGAGATTTATCGGTTTTATACGTTTTATTGAAATATCAAGGTATTATTAACTCTCTAAAATGTTTGAAATGTTTTGGATGTTTCACTTTTACCTGTAATTTGTTGCTGAACCGCAGGCTACCTCCTCCAGATCTATCAACACCACATAGACATCTCGGAGATGTATGCATGCTTACAGGGACAGCCTGCAAATACACTAGCCTGCTACAACGTGTTTTGTAGCTCTGTAATGTTAAGAGATAGTAAGTACTTAAAGTTCTGTCCTTGCCTTATTTCGTCTTTTTAAAATATTAGTTCCGTGATACAATATCTAGGACGTGTGTCATGAGGAAGACTGAGTGGCACGTTGAGCCTACGCTGAGTGTTGCGTTGATGCCCCAACACTAGTCATGTGTAAGCAGCTTTATGGAGAGGATCTTGTAAGAGCCAATTTGAAGAAGAGTTTTTATTGTATGAAAATATTATTATTTAGAATATTGTTTATTTAAATCTCTAAATCCATAATTTCATGTATGGAGAAATATTAGTTAATTCATAGCTGTAAAGTAACTTGATTGGTTAAATGAGTGGAATGTTTAGAATCAGGAGAGAACGGTGGTCATGTGACCAACTTGTGCTTGTTTAGTTTGAGATGGTCAGGTTAAGGAGCAACACAGTTTTTCTGACCGACAACACCAATGTACCGATTTACTATTAATAAGACCTAAAGAATTCATGTTTTGTTTGTACGTTACGTTTTTGTCAGTAAAAGTTTAAAAGGAAGATTTTTGGAAGTTTGGATTTTTTGTCGCGTTCACACTGGTTGCTAGAAGCCTGCTCCATTAGTGGCATATGGAACTAAGACAGAGTGCCACTTACAGATCTGTTTGAAGGGACCCAGCCCTTGATGTTCAGCAAAACCATTGCACCTCTCAACACTTGATGCTACATCATCCGAATATAGTGGCACCTCTGATTGATGTACCTGCGATGGTTGACCAGAGTGGAGGTTTGTGTTTTGAACCAGCTGTGTTTGTGTTTGATAGAGTTATTACGTGATTTAAAGACATACATTTACCAGTGGAGTTTTACAAAAGCAGCAAGAACAGAAAGGGGCATAATCAAGTGCATTAATCAATAATCAATCAAACTAACTTTCATATGACAAGAGTGGCAATTGAAAAGTTTTTTTTTGAACACTGTGTGTAGCTTTGTTTTTCCTTTTTTCATTTTATAATTTTTTTAAGCGCTTTTCAGATTGGGTTGAAAAAGTTCTGATTGGGTTGAAGCACTGACCATACATGTTTACATTGGATTTCTTTCTGACACAATCACAAGGCATGACCCAAAGAACATGGTTCATCATCATCATCATCATCATCATGCTATCTATTCATCCTTTCATCCCTGATCTCTCGCCTCAATCACATAGACAAACACACACACTCACACATTAACTCTCTCTCTATCTCTTGCTCACACACACACACACTCTCTCTCTCTCTCTCAATCTCTCTCTCTCTCTCACGCTCCATCTCACACACACATACACAAACATGCATTAACATACAGGCACACACATATGCACACATGCCCACACACACACATACTCCCACCCACACACACTCATACACGCACACACTCATAAACACACACCAGGTAGCAACTTAACTGAACAACTGCTGAGGGGCTCATCTCAGCTTGGCGGCAGTAACGGTATTGCGATATGAGGAGCAAAGGGATGTCATGACTCTATGAGCGGGGTGTCAAACACACACACACACACGAGGTAAAGCTGTCATGACTGTGGTGGTGTGGTGTGGTTATTTCTAGAGCGGGTCGGAGGATATGGCAGGGAGCTCTTTAATCCGGGGCAGAGTGGCCTGTGCCATTTCAGTGACGTGAGCTGGGAGCTCCTCCAGGGCACCGATAAGGTGGATGGCAGAGAGACAGGATAATATCAGGTGCAAAGGGCAAGAGTGAAGAGCTGGGCCCCTTGGCTGGTGAGGCAGCGCTGGGAGACAGGAAGAATAACCAGGTGTCCAGCTTACATATACACCAACTATCACTAAAGACTTAAGGTGTCCAGCCTACATATACACCGACTATCACTAAAGACTATTCCAGTTTTTCAAAAGCGAAAGACATTGGATGGAGTGATGGATGGATGGAAGGGAAGACAAGGAAGGAAAGAAAGATGGATAGATTAATAAATAGGTGGATGGATGGAGAGACAGTTGGATGGTTGGATGGATGGTTGATGGAGGAATAGAAAGATTGTTGGAAAGCCTCAATTACCTAAAAAGGTTGACGTTTTGATAGATAAATGGACAAAGAGAAACAGTGGCAGACATCTTTGATTTATGAGTTTTTTGCGAAAGTGAGTTTCAAGTCCCACAATGAATAATTGTTTCTGTGTGTCTGCAAATGGCAAAATAAGCCAACTGGAAAAGCTCTAAACAAAAAGGGACACTTCTCCTCTCTTCATTTGTTTCGTTCTGCAGGGAAAGAGCTTTTTTTTTCACTTCCCTGTTGATCAAATAGCAAGATTGCTGGAGCTGGAATGTCATTAAGTTCTATCCGCCATTCCATTGATCATACAGAGCAGGCTTCTAGAACGCCGGCGACATGTTCATTACCCAAACAGTCAGATAAACTTCTTCACTATATGAGAGGTGGGGGTCGAGGATGCGGAGAGAGAGAGAGAGAGAGAGAGAGAGAGAGAGAGAGAGAGAGAGGGAGAAAGAGAGGGGATGAGGAGAGAGAGAGAGAGGTAGGGGTGAGAGAGAGAAAGCGAGCACGCGCGCGCGAGAGAGAGAGGACCGAGTCAACGACAGCCATTGATCTTTCAGCCATGACACTAATTAGCATCCCATCAGTGTGGTGTGTAAATATACCCTACCATACGGGCGCCTCTCCTTCGCTTACCTTCATTTGGCTGCTAATGATTAGAACTGGCGCCCCGAAACATCAGCCTGCCCCTCCCCACAGAAGAAAGCACAAATCAAAGTGCAGATTAATCATAATTTCATTAGCACTCTGCCAGACAGGGCCTCTATCAGGCCAGCCAACTGCATCCCTCGATGGTAATTAAAACATAGACATGGAGGCGATGGTATTTGTGCCCACACATCCACACAGCTATGTCTACTCGGGGCCAAGATTTAAAAAATGATTCGTCTTTTTATTTGTTTGCACATTAACTTGATTGATTGATTTAGTTCCTTTGTTAATCTAATTTGTTAGTGAACTAAAGGCCAAGCCGCTGAACTAAATGCTAAATGTGTTGATACTGACTAGGAGTTTGATCATGTCGCTGAGATATTACTTTACATGATGTCTAGGAGAAAGTGTCCATTTAATTACCTCACAAAAGGGCATATCTGAGGCACCAACTACTTACCATACAGAAATAAACATGTTCTTACAGGACTAAAATCGTTTTCTTCACCCAAAACATTTTCTTCAATATTTTGACAGATTATATTTAGCTGTTTCTTTGATCCTCTGTTTTGTTCAGTCAGACATGGGTATGACGAGACCTGCATATGAACAAGGCTGCTTATCCTCACTAACTATCTGGAGAAAATAGACACGTAGACCTGGCAACCTCTGCCTCAACACAGCAACACGGGTAAACCATGGGCACTGCCAAACCAACGCGGGTAAACCATGGGCACTGACAAACCAACAAGCATAAACCATGGGCACTGCCAAACCAACAAGCATAAACCATGGGCATTGCCAAACCAACAGGCATAAACCATGGGCACTGCCAAACCAACAAGCATAAACCATGGGCACTGCCAAACCAACATGGGTAAGCCATGGGCACTGCCAAAGCAACACGGGTAAACCATGGGCACTGCCAAACCAACACACATAAACCATGGGCACTGCCAAACCAACACACATAAGCCATGGGCACTGCCAAACCAACACGGGTAAACCATGGGCACTGCCAAACCAACGCGGGTAAACCATGGGCACTGCCAAACCAACATGGGTAAACTGATTGGTTCGCCGGTCTGTAGGATGCTTGGTGATATGTGGCAGACACGTTACAGGTGTGCCCATGTTAGGTGATGCAAGCATGTCTCTAACATGTATCGCCCTTTCACGATCATAGCTGTCGGTTTTTTAATGACTGTTAACACAGATGAAAAGGCCAGCGCCACACATCATTCAGTGGCAAAAAAACTGGCAGAAGTCGGCCACGTTTCAGATTTCATCTCCTGTTTGCCTTGTCTGTGCATTAACTTTCCCCACCAGTCATCTTCGCCAGCACGTTATTTCAAATCTGCAGATGAAAGATCCTTTGAAAAAAAGGAGAAGGGGCGAGAGGAATCATTTTTTTTCCCTTTCTCTTTCTCAAAACAGACATAGGAGCGCAGGGTGCTGTAACAACATAACGGTAGCAGGTAAAAAAAAAAAAAAAAACAGATCAAACAGCAACATTTTCTCCTTTTTGATTTGGATCATTTCTCCGGTTCTGACAGCAACTGAAATAAATTGTCAACATAATGAAAGCAGGGGGAAATGTGCAACAAAGAGGAATAAAGCAGAGCTGAGAGGAACCGTGATGGAGACACATGGCTGCAGGTAGTAGTGGCAGCAGTGGTGTTGGGGAAGGGAACTTCAAAGGGAATAGTAAGCTAGTAGAGCTGAGCTTTCAGTTTGAATTAAGTCGCCTGGTTGCTTTAATCAATTGTTTCAGAAAAATGTAAAAAAAAAAAATATATATATATATATATGTGTGTGTGAAAAATAAACATACTGTTTCCAACATACTGTCAGACATGAATGAATCTGTGTGTGTGTGTGTGTGTGTGTGTGTGTGAGAGAGAGCGAGAGAAAGTAAAAGAAAGAGGAAGAAAAAAAGAGCGATAACATTTGCATGTGCATTCATGCATATCCAGTGTGTGTGAGTAAGAGTGGCAAATCCCCCCTCCTATCTCTCTCACTATGTGTGTGTGTGTCCGTAAACTGTGTCTACTTTGCTGAGTAGGAGGGGTGTGTGTGTGTGTGTGGGGGGGGGGGGTGATGGCTTCAGGGTGATGTGAGTGACATCGTGCTCTAAACATCATCTCGTCACACTCTGGTGTCCTGTGTCCTTCAGAGGCGGGCAGCGGGGACCTGGGCTCCAGCAGACTCACATCTCAGTAAGTCTATCTCTCCAGAACTGGTAGACTACAGTAACTCACCATCTCAGTAAGTCTATCTCTCCAGAACTGGTAGTCTACAGTAACTCACCATCGCAGTATCCAGAACTGGTAGACTACAGTAACTCGCCATCGCAGTAAGTCTATGTATCCTGAACTCGTAGACTACAGTAATTCGCAGTAAGTGTCAGCACACAACGCACACTAACGCATTAGTAGCGGGGGCGACAGTGGTACAGGAGGTAGAGAAGTCGTTTAGTAATCAGAAGGTTGCTAGTTCGATTCCCTGTCGAAGCGTCCTTGAGCAAGACACTGAATCCCTAATTGCTCCTGATGTGCAGTGTGCCATCAGTGTAAAAGTAAAATGTGTATACATTGTATGTCGCACATATGTAAGTCGCTTTGGATAAAAGCGTCTGCTAAATGACTAAATGTAAATGTAGTAGCTTCTGCAGGTAGGAAGTGAAGTAGTGAAGTAGTTTCTGTGTGATGGCACAGTATTTAGCATAACTAATTGTCCAATTTGATCAAACTGTTTCGAGTTCTCTCACACACTTACACAAAAATACACAAGCTGATACATACTCCTAAAGGTACAGACCAATGTAAACACACCTACACGCGCGCGCGCACACACACAAACACACACACACACATACACTGACACTGAAATGCACTTGAAGAGGCTGCTATCATTAGTAAAAGCGGGTAATGGAATTTTCCACATGTAAGCAGGGATTGTCACAGTGCCCTTGGAGTCTAACAGACACTGACACAGCCTAATGCTCCTTCCCCCTCAGAGTGTTTCTCAACCCCTCAGCTTTCTCTGCCCTTCTTCCTTCACTCTCTCTCTCTCTCTCTCTCTCTCTCTCTCTCTTTCTGTCTCTATCTCTCTCTCTCTCTCTCGCGCTCTTTCTGTCTCTCTCTCTCTCTCGCTCTTTCTGTCTCTCTCTCTCTCTCTCTTTCTGTCTCTCTCTCTCTCTATCTCTCTGTCTCTGTCTGCCTCTGTCTCTCTCTGTCTCTCTCTCTCTCTTTCTCTCTCTCTCTCTCTGCCTCTCTCTCTCTCTCTCTTGATGTCTCTCTCTCTCTGTGTCTCTCTCTCTTTCTCTCTATCTCTTTATCTCTCTCTCTGTGTGTCTCTCTCTCAATGTCTCTGTCTCTGTCTCTCTCTCTCTCTCTCTCTCTCTCTCTGTCTCTCTCTCCCAAATTAAAATTCAAAAGAAGCTTTATTGGCATGACCATAACGTTCTACAGTATTGCCAAAGGGTCATTCCACGCCAAACGTGACAATTTAAGGAAAATTCCCCACTCGACCATCTCAGATTTGGCTGAAAAAATTCAAGGTTGTTCATACACTTCTTAATATGAATAGTCCCAAATATTAGCTCTCTACTCCCAATGGTTTTGTCACAATAGGATGTTTTAGGGGGGAGGGGGTGCCAATACTTAACGCTTTTTGAGCAGCGTTTTCTGAAGAGCCATTTTCAAATTGCTATTACTAGAAAAGTATTTAAGCTAGCTCCTTCAAACTTTCTAGGCTTAAAATATGATACCATTACTTGACAAATATGGACTTCCAAGTGTGTGGCTTGGGTATATCATAGTATTTGGGGTGCTTGAATTTGCGCGGAAATTTTACTTTACGCTTTGTTGCAGCATCTTTGAAGGCCTGTGGAAAGCTCAATGTTAAAGCTGGAGACTTGATTGTCACGTTTGGCGTGGAATGACCCATATATGACTATGAAATGCATGAAAACATATTTGATGGTCTAAACACTGAAACTTTACTTTCAATGGTAAGAAAAAGGAAAGAAGAGAATGCACCTTTGAGCAAAGCTGGTTTAGAAGTGCAAGAAAAAAAAAAGAAAGACAGTTTTCCTCCTGTTGTTTTCTCTTTCTTTGTGTTTTGGTCTAGGAGCCATCTGTGACCTTTTAGACATAATCACTCCTTACATCCATCTGAGTTCAAAACGGCTTCATCAAACATTCATGCGCACATGAAAAATGGATTCACACAAACAAGAAAAGTTCCTTGTGTAAGAAACTGAAGCCATGCATCTCGCAAACAGACACACGCACGCACGCACGCACGCACACACGCACGCACACACACACACACACACACACACACACTTACACACGACAGCATGCTTTGATTTCAAGCACACTATTCTCCCAGATGATTACATTGTCCTTGATACTGTGACCACAGGAACTTCATAAATGAACATCAGAATGTCTCTGCATTCAGTTCCTTTGGAAAATGCATATGTGAAACATTGTGATTACCAGGTACCTTACCATATGGAAGGTAACAATTACCCTCATTAGATAAACTGTCCCCAGTGCTGGCTAATTATCACGTAATTGGGCAGGCTTGGCCGACACAGAGGACCATTCATTTACAAAAATAAAGTTCAATTAGCTTACGGAAGCACCTCCCAATGCCTGGACCGAACCCCAGCAATTAGTCATTCTC
The DNA here is from genome assembly GCF_900700415.2 of Clupea harengus. NCBI lineage: Eukaryota > Metazoa > Chordata > Actinopteri > Clupeiformes > Clupeidae > Clupea > Clupea harengus. The sequence continues at coordinate 7,441,291 of NC_045157.1, forward strand.
CATTAATGGGCTGCATCAAACGTGCAGAGTCATTCGTTACAGATTATTGCCCCATATTATCAAAGCCTGTGCAGCTAACTCATTACCAGTCCTAAGTGACTCAGCACTAATCACTATGTTTGGTTCTTTTATTGGGATCAATAATTACTCCAGTAATAGCACTATACAAAATCAATTTGCTATTGCTTGGCCAGGGGGGAGAGATAATGGGGAATGTTTGGTGACATTTAGCTAATAGGCTTCACTAACATGTGTTATAAACATGTAGTAACAACGTAGTAACAATGTTAATAGAGTATACCAGAGTGGAGTCATTCACAGCAACACCATGATATGTGTGTGTGTGGGTGTGTGTGTGTGTGTGTGTGTGTGTGTGTGTGTGTGTGTGTGGGTAGGTGTCTATATTAGTCAGTACTTTCAGACCTTCATCATCTTTCAGCATGTGAGCTTTTTGTGAGAATGTGTTAACAATTTAATAAAATGGGACAATTACTATTCTTTTCACAACTCAGTGTTTGGACCATGATCCTCTCTCTCTCTCCATGTGTGCGTGCGTGTGTGTGTGTGTGTGTGTGTGTGTGTGTGTGTGTGTGTGTGTGTGTGTGTGTGTGTGTGTGTGTGTAGGTGTGGTGATGATATAGTGAGTAGGCTTGCATGCTGTGAGGTGGAGGACTAATATTATCTGCTAAATGACTAAATGTAAATGTAAATGTAAATGTAATATGCCATTATTCCCCCTGGAAGATGAAACCCATTCCACAGCCCTTCTTGTGCCGTTAAAGTGTCTTCATTGGCCTTGTATTAGCCACTTATCATTCCCACCAGCTCTCCTCTAACTTCTCTCCATCAGCGCAGCCCTTCCTTTATGCGTCCATCAAGAGAATTTGGGTCTATATGTCTCTAAACTGTCTCCCTATGTTGATGAGTTTTGCTAACTATGAATGAGTGAATGTGTGTATGTGTGCGTGAGTGTGTGTGTGTGTGTGTGTTTATAGTTTTTGACTTTTACCCTTTGATGCATTTTACCATTAGCGCCCTGGTTAGTCTATGATGGATTGATCTTTACGTAGCCATCACAGAATGCTTTTATATTATTCATGTTTTCACATTTTAATTTAGACTGATTCATTTTCTCTCATTGTATACAATTGTATACATATGAAAAGACATATTACTACAAAAATTCAAGATAGAATGACACA
>NC_045157.1:7457492-7459992 GCF_900700415.2 Clupea harengus
CGACAGTTTCGACGGACACATTCCACCTGCTGCATCCTAAAGTGTCAATGAAATCAATCCTCTGAAAGGTGACATCTCTTCTCTCGTGTATGGACTTCTGTATGTGACCCTGTGCAGTGCATCTCATTTGTCTGTTTTGGACGCTGGGCCGGTTAATCTGTCCCAAGGTACTATCTGACTAAGCCTCGGCGCTGGTGAAGATAATACAGGCCACGTGAACTTCATTAACAATCTCACATCCTGATCATCATTAACTTCCTCCTTCTGCACGGCCACACCATCTCAGAGCGATCGATGACTCATCCACGTCACCAGCCACTGCAAATCAGTTAGTCACAGTATGGTAAATCAATGTCTGTGAACTCTCAAAACACTCTCACACATGCACATACACACACACACACACACACACACACACACACACACACACACACGCAAATACACACATACACACACACACACACACACACACAAATACACACATACACACATACACACATACACACACACACACACACACACACACAAACACACACACACACACAAATACACACATACACACACACACACACACACACAAATACACACATACACACATACACACATACACACACACACACACACACACACACAAACACACACACACACAAATACACACATACACACATACACACATACATACACACACACACACACACACACACACACACACACACACACACACACACACACACACACACACACAAATACACACATACACACACACACAAACACACACACACACACACAAACATGCTCACATGTTTATATATATAAATTGGAGACATACCACAGAGTTTACAAAACTAGGGCTTTATTTCAATAAATAAATAAATTGACAATCAAGCAAATTATGCCCATGCACCACCCAAAGACTGCAAGGCCAGTGGGCGTGCAACACCTCCCCCCTTAAAAGGGTTCCTCTAGGAGCCCTAAAACTGAAGACAAAGCCCCTCTACAGTGGCATCCAATCTTCAGTCCTCCACACCTAGGACCAAGGAGAAAAAGAGGGAGACGAAGACGGAGGAAAAACACAGAGCACAGGCCACGGATGCCCATTGGTTGCCTCTCCAAAGAGACTCCGGAGGTCACCACTTAGCTGTTGCTACAACACAAACGATTCTCAGAGTGCAGCAGCCACGGATAAAAAAGGGTCGCCCACACAAAGCCACTCCGAAACATGAAATCACCTCCTGAAACAGGCGGCCCTGAGCAACCACAACACCACACAGCCTCTTAAACATCCACACGTCCTTACTTCAGTGCAACAGCACAGCACAGAACATACCCCGAACATTGATCTTGTTCAGTCACATCTTGTTTGTGCACTTACAGACCAAAGCACTCTACAACCTTACCCATAGAACTAAATGCTCTCACAAAATAGTTCAAGTAGACTTGCCCAGCAAACACACAGTCGTCTCATACCACAACAAGTTCCTGGAGTCTAAGTTCAATGTAGCATGCACACACACACACGCACGAAAAAAAATACTAAACCACACCTATCTAGTCTTCGGTGGGGTACCGGACTTGAGGCGACTTTGAGCGCTAAACTAGCGAGTAGAAAGCAGACCAGAGATATAGTCTACCGCCCGACTCCGAAGTGCTACAGGAACGCTACTGTAGTTCGGCCATGTCCGTTACCATAGCGATGACTTAGCCTCCCTCACCATAAACGTCTGGTGACATGTCTGCTCCATATGTGTATGTGCGAGGGTAACTGCTTTAACTGCACTTCATCTTCGTCTCCAGCTGGAGAACAATCAGAGCTCTCATTAAAGTGTCATGTCTGTTATTAGCCATGTGCTCACAGGGAGAGGAAGTCTGACAGTTGCACTCCGGCTGAGTCACTCCGAGGAACTGAATCACCTTTCAGATTTACTTCCCCGATGAGCCCACTCATCAGGGGATGATTCACAGACCGACCGCGGGCACATCCACACGCTGGCTATCAAGACATGGAGAATCGTCATGGCTTCACTAAGGTCGGTGCTCTGTCAGCTTCACATGGCTCCAAGACATCATAAGGTCTTATATCATGTCTGTCATTGATATCTGTATGCTAAAGAATAGTTTACTCCCCAGCATATAATGATTACAATATAACTGTAATATGGCAACAAACAGCAATGGTAGTGTAGGCATGGTTATAGAGTAAGATACAATAGTTAATATGAATGGTGGTGATGTAAGATAACAAATTAACAATAGAGTAAGATAAGGTAGTTAAGGTAGATTGTAGTATCACCATGGAAAATGCCATAGATTGTAAACAAAAGCCTCTCTCTTAAGATATTAGAGGAATAGACAAGAGAGGGAAATCAAACATGGCAGAGTCATTGTGTATTTGAACCATTGGTTAAGAGTTCTAGGGGAGGTGCCAACGACAATCCGTCTTCCAAATCAGGAGACGGACGATGACAGCAGACGGAGGGAAAGAACAGGAAAAGTGAAAGAA
>NC_045157.1:7467492-7497492 GCF_900700415.2 Clupea harengus
TGTGTCTATGGTAAGCGGGAGGCGCGTGGATATCCACAGGCCGTACCTCTGCCCTTTGGTCTCTCCCCATCCATGCATCCATCTTAAATCACCCAGGATTATTTGCCAAGTCCAGCAAATCTTACTGCCATCCATTGTTTGAAATTAAAGCCATGAATCTTCCACACGATGACAACCCTTCACGTGTTCTGCAAGGCATGAAATATGAAGAGGTCATTTCTGTGCTCAGCGTGGATCACTCTCACACACACACACACACACACACACACACACACACACACACACACACACACACCCATCAGTCACCTCACTCGCATTCCTCCGCAAACTATCTGAGTAAGCATGAATTAAACAATTACTGGTACTTGTCCTGCATATATAGAGCCATCAATCGTGAAGCCTGAAGGGTTCCATATCACGCTGTGCAGGAGAGAAGACCTCTGCTTGCAAAAGCATGCAACCACCAGGGTTTGGTTACACTGTTGTCAGAAAGAAGTGGTTGGTTTTTTTCCTTTAATATTCCATTTTGAAATGACATAAGCTTTAAATAAGGTGACTACTGTGATTTTGATGATCTCTACACAAACCTCTGAGAGCTGTGATACATTAGGCATCTGTGGATACTTATGATTGCATTAAAGGACAAGGGTGTGTGTGTGTGTGTGTGTGTGTGTGTGTGTGTGTGTGTGAGTGTGTGTGTGTGTGTGTGTGTGTGTGTGTGTGTGTGTGTGTGTGTGTGTGTGTGTGTGTGTGTGTGTGTGTGTGTGTGTGTGTGTGTGTGTGTGTGTGTGTGTGTGTGTGTGTGTGTATACATAAGTCTTTGTGTATATGTGAGTGTGTGTGTGTGTGTGTATACATATGTATGTGTGTGTGTGTGTGTGTGTGTGTGTGTGTGTGTGTGTGTGTATACATAAGTCTTTGTGTATATGTGAGTGTGTGTGTGTGTGTGTGTGTGTGTGTGTGTGTGTGTGTGTGTGTATATACATACGTCTGTGTGTGTGTGTGTGTGTATGTGTGTGTGTGTGTGTGTGTCGGAACATCTAGATTGTGTAACTGTATGTGTGAAGATGTGAGGAAATGGAAGTGTACAGGGGTAAAACATCCCATAATTACTCAGCACAAAAGGTCAAGTTGTTGGGTGGATTTGTTGGATTTGTAATTAGCTTTGCGTCTTCTTGCAGAACAAACTGAGTGTTCTTTTGCAGAAATGTGTTAGAAAGGTTACGGGAGCCATTAGAGATGACGCCGCAGGCCCGGCCGCTCCCTCCCTCTCACTCTTCCAGAATCTTCCAAATCTATCTAAGGATCTTCTATATGAAGATGACATTCTAATGGAGCCCCAATAAAGTCATCAGTGGTCTCTTGGCCAAGATCTGGCCCTGATGCGGGATCGTTCTGTACCAAAACTTGATACTGTCTTCCAAAGCAGATAATAACTAAACAACGACACGTAGAACCTTAAGAAAAACAGGAAATCAATGTTTCTTGTGTGTTTAGTATATTTCTTTTTATCCTGGTGTTGATGGTGACATGTTTAAGTGCCCTGCTTTCCAGCACGACTAGAAGCACCATCGATGTGTAGCATATAACTGAAACTTAAGAAGCCGATCTTATGATTAGATTGAGTTGTTATCCATCATGGAGGTGGAAAGATGGAATTAGTCATGGTGCAGATTGATTTGGATCATTAGCAGTCCAGCCGTTTTCTTCTCCCAACCCAGTGCTTACTCTCCACAGCCCCGCCACGCAACAACGCTAAACAGGCTAAGCATTTTTTTTACATGCACTCAAAGTAATGGGAAGCGAATGAAGTAACAAAAATACATGACCCTGGAGGAATAACAACGTGCGAATAGCATAAAAAAACAGGCCTGTGTGTGCTTCTGCAGTTCTTCCAATATGACTTGAGGAAAAGGCGGAAGCTCAAGACCAAAGCAGGGAACATTGTTTCAGGCTGCATTCAGATGTATAAACGTATGTGCAATAATGAGGCTAACATTACTTCATTTATTATTTCAATGTTCTTTCCAGCAGGTATAGGGTTAAACTGAACCCAGGTGTTCTTTCCAGCAGGTATTGGGTTAAGCTGAACCCAGCAGGTATAGGGTTAAACTGAACCCAGCAGGTATTGGGTTAAGCTGAACCCAGCAGGTATAGGGTTAAACTGAACCCAGCAGGTATAGGGTTAAGCTGAACCCAGCAGGTATAGGGTTAAGCTGAACCCAGGCCGGAGGATGCCAGAGAAAATGGCACGACAGGAAAGAGGAAAAGGTTTTCTTTTCTTATTCTAGATCATTTTCTCCCTCTCTCACTCCCTGACACTCTTTCCCCATCTCTCTCTCTCTCTCTTTCTCACTCTCCCTCTCTCTCTCTCTCTCTCTCTCTCTCTCTCTCTCTCTCTCTACCTCTCCCTCTGCTGTGAGAGCAGAAATGTATCAGTCATTTAAATGAATGATGTGGCTGGCGGGTCCCAGGCACTGCGCACCGCAGCGGGGAGGCTAATGTGTGTGATTGAAAATGAACAGAGCAGGAAGCTCGCTACAGTGCGGAATCATAATACAATTAGCCAGAGAAGATGGCCACATCACTCTTCCTGGCGTCATAAAAGACAAAAAAACAGAAGAAGAAGAGGAGGACGGAGAAGAGGGGTTTCTATTTTTATTGTTCCGTTCGCTGATTTTGCTTCTCAATCACGCTCTTTGTCTCTGTCTCTCTCTCTCTCTCTCACTCACGCTCTCTGTCTCTCTGTCTATCTCTCTCTCTCTCTCTATGTTTCTGGTGTGAGTCTGCTGGAGAGCCGTTTTTGTGAAAGGGTTGTGATGATCTTTGAGGTGAACAGATACGTTAGCTCAAAAATACACTCTCATGTGAGCCTTGAGTTTCCCAAGATGTTCTTTTTTTGTGTGTAATTACTGGAACGTATGACGTGAACCTTCTAGTGCATCAGACTGAGCTGGATAGCTTCCAAACAGGCTGCATCTCATGTCAAGTCTCGGCGATGCCATGCCTGTCGGCCATATTGTGTCTGCAGAGTTCTGTAGCATTTGTTCCTCTCTCTCCCATGGATTTCTGTCTCGGAGCTGATTTCACTTATTAATGAGATCCCATTTTGGGTCCTGCAACACACCAAAGTGCCTTCTGAAGCCTTAGAGGGCTTCTGACACAGGCTTTCTCCAATAAGGCAAGATAAGAAAGATAGACAGTGTTGATAATCATTATTCAACCTGCTGGCATAAGCAATAAAAACCCCTTTCTTTCTCCACTCCTTCTCATTTTTTCTTATTCATTTTCTCTCAACTCTGAGATTTCAGTCCTTATCGGTCCAACGGTTTCAGCTCAGAGCAAAGTGTGTGATTCTTATTAACTTGGCTGACACATTCCAGCTATCATAGAAAAAAATCTGAATGATCTCTCACGCTGACTGGCACATGTATATTAAAACCAGATTTAAAATTGGCAGCACACACACACACACAGCCAGCCATCCATAAACGCCTGCGTTCAAACGGGGGCCGATCGTGAGCTCATTCTGAAGCTGGCTGAAACAGAAGCCCACTGGCCCTTTGAAGACATTGGCCCCCCTACATGCCAGAGCTGTGTCTAGAGGAACACGCATGGGATTCAAATTTGATTCAGAAAACAGTCACTGACGATGCCTCGATACCGTAATAGACAGGTGTCTAACAAGAAATGTCTTCGGGTGAAGGCATCTTCAAAAACCGTTGGTTTCGAACGACCTTTCAGGATAGCATTTTACGGTGACGTGTGACGTTAGGCCGTTCATTGTTTGTTCTGTAAAGTGACTAAATCAGCTACTAGTTACAGATGAATGGACTCCTCCTGGGGGAGGTGAGGAGCAGCTCAGGTTAGAAGATGGCACACCACTTTGCCACACCACTAACCGTTAGATTGGTTAAGGACAACATTGCTTAACGTCACCTGATACTGACCGCGCAGTGTGCGGAGCTGGACTGGACTGAATAGGTGAAATTTGAAACGTACACACTCAGATCAGATTCATGCATTTTGAACATGAGAGGGGAGATACAGTATGTGTGAATAACTTTCAAGAATTTAAGGCTATCGTTCTTCTCATGAATGTTTTACAGGAGTCTTCAGGCTGCACACCAGACTTCTCAGCGACGCTGTACTGTCAGCACATAACTAAATGTTGGAAAAAAAAGAATATGTCTAATAGTCGAGTGAAATCGTAACTTCCAAGAGAACTCTGGGGGCCAGTCGTGGGTGTAAGAAGTTTTATCAACCTTGGCTAAGTGATTTTTTTTCTCCCTTTTTTGTGATGGCATATCATACAGCAAAGCTGTGCTGGAAAGTTTGAAATGCCCTGTCAGAGAAACTAGAAAGGCAAAGTGTCTGCCTTGACTCCTTCGCTAAAAATGTTTATTTTCATTGTTGTTGTTGTTGTTTATTTATTTAAGTAATTATTTAATATCAAAGCAAGCAAAGCAATACAATTAGCTGATCAACCGTATGCCAGTCAATGGATAGACATAGCAATCATTCAGTCAGGGGCAGTCATTTCTCATGTCAATAAGAGCTTGTGCCTGCACCTCATGGGCCAGAATAAACACACACACACCACATCATAGACCAGCATACACACACACACACACCACATCATGGACCAGCATACACACACACACACACCACATCATGGGCCAGCATATACAGTACACACACACACACACCACATCATGGGCCAGCATACACACACACACACACACACACACACACACACACACACACCACATCATGGGCCAATATACACACACACACACACACACACACACACACCACCTCATGGGCCAGCATAAACACACACAAACACACCACCTCATGGGCCAACACACACACACACACACCACATCATGGGCCAGCATAAACACACACACACACCGCCTCATGGGCCAACATAAACACACACATATCACCTCATGGGTCGGCATAAACACACACACACACACACACACACACACACACACACACAAACACACCGCCTTATGGACCAACATAAACACACACACCACCCAGTGCCTTGCACAACATTATCAAGCTTTCAGAGGACTATCATCACCCTTTTGCCGCCAACAACCAATCAATAACTGCATCCTCTGAACACTTTTCTCATCTCAGTGTGGTCATGTCATGGCTGAAAGGAGGACTGACCTCTAAGTTGTTTTTCTCCACCTCCCTTTCTGACTCAGTGGCAAACGAGGCACCAGGCATTTTTGTATTCAGAAGAACTTGGGTGTCTTTCATAAGGAGGAGAAAACATATATATATACTCTTTGTCTTTCGGTGTTATCACACATCACCACCGCCTGTGACCCCCTGTACTGCTTCAAAGAAAGCCAGCACAGATCTCTTTCAAACCCACACAGACCCAGGCCTGTGAGGTCACCACACAAGGCCCCGGGCAGGCCAACTTGCTGATACGATTTTATAAGCGAAGGTACAACATGCTACTGTTGGTGTTTCTTTTTCTCTTTTTTTCAGTTCTATTCTTTTGAACACACAGTGCAATGATTCTTTTCAAGAAGCGTTTACTGTTGAATCATATGAATTCATCAGCTATCATGAGGGCCTGCCTTTTCACCTCCAGATACTGCACGTCTTAGACTTAGAGTCTGCACTCAACTCTGTCTGAATACAAATTACTTCCTTTTATTTTCTTCCTCTGGGCGGAAGACTAACAAACAAGCACTTGATTTTAACTCATAAACTTACTGGGGAGCAAGTATTTGCAGTGGAAAAAATATTTGTTAAAGTGTGGGGAAAAAGATTTGAAAAAGAGTGGGGAAAAGGACCCAAAGATCTGTAAAAGAGTGGGAAAAAAGAACACAAAGATCTATAAAAGAGTGGGAAAAAAGAACACAAAGATCTGTAAAAGAGTGGGAAAAAAGAACACAAAGATCTGTAAAAGAGTGGGGAAAAAAGAACACAAAGATCTGTAAAAGAGTTGGAAAAAAGAACACAAAGATCTGTAAAAGAGTGGGAAAAACGAACACAAAGATCTATAAAAGAGTGGGAAAAAAGAACACAAAGATCTATAAAAGAGTGGGAAAAAAGAACACAAAGATCTGTAAAAGAGTGGGAAAAAAAGAACACAAAGATCTATAAACGAGTGAGCGCTGGGACAAATGTTCACTCTGCACTCTCACGTTTAATCTGTTGATCCACTGTCAGATCCCTGAGTGCGACCCCCATTGCAGTCGATCTCTATTTTATCTCTGCAGATGATAATACTATCCGCACTCACTGATAACTGTTTCTCTCTAACACCCTGCTGTGAAAAGCAGGACGTTAGACACACCATCCCATTATTCATTTATTTTTTTATTTTATTTTCTTAAATCTGCCGAAGCTGCTTTTGTTATTTATGGTGTTTTAAGCGAACAAATGGCAGTGCGCTTTTTTTTTCTTAACCAAATCGCTAAAGCTCCCCCAGTGATTGATCCACAAGCAGCTTGACACCCAGTCGGGGCTTAGCCTGCCGAGTGCGAGGTTAAAACGGACGACACGGCGAGACAGATGCTGCGACTTACCAAACAGATTGCCCCTCAGGGAGAAAAGGAAGGATCTGATTGGTTGTATTGGCTGCTGATCACTGGTAGGCTGTGGGAGGTGGGGTTCAATAAAACTGCATAGTTAACGTCAAAGGAGGAAGAACATCTAGGAATCAGCTGAGGGAACAATGGAAAACTAACTTCTAACTTTTCCATACATGTGTGTGTATGTATGTATCTATGTCTGTATGTATGTATGTATGCATGTATGTATGTATGGATGTATGTACCTATGTATGTATGTATTTATGTATGTATGTGTGTATGTGTGTATGTGTGTATGTGTGTATGTATTGTCATTTGTTGTTGATGTACTTATTTTTCAGTCTAACCATGTTTTTCTTCACCAGATTAAATAATGTCAGATTGCTCTTAAAATAGATGACGTGAATGACCCAGCGAAAAATAAATCTAGGATTACCGTTAGCATACAAAAAACAAATAAGCAAAGATCTAAAAAATGTATGCAGAAAGTAAACAAGTCCAATTTGGTAGCAGTAAGCAAAACAACATGTGTTTCAAGAGATAAACCTATTGTACGGATTTAAAACATTAGTTGGTGAATAAGTCCTAATATTTATTCCAGCATTGTTTTACATGCATTAGTGGCTTAGCAGGTTGTGAAATTAAGTTTTTCTTCCCTTTTTTCCCTACTCTGTTACATTATTATGGGCTCAGCCTCAACACTGCGCAGTGGGAAATGTACCTGACCCAAAGAAGGCTCACACACACACGCACGCACGCACGCACGCACGCACGCACGCACGCACGCACGCACGCACGCACACAGACAGACAGACACACACACACACACACACACACACACACACACACACACACACAGGCAGACACAAGGACGCTGTCCTGTAATTGTGAACGCTTTCATTTAAGACTCATGTTCTTCTCCATTTAGCAGGGGCGAAAAATCAATTGTGTGCATCTTTAAATGCCAATAGCCTATCAATGGCCACTGGAGAGGAGAGCTGGCTCCCACTGGCCTGTCTGTCCTCACTGTTAGGTGAGTGCAGATGTGTGTGTGAGTGCGCGCGTGTGTGTGTGTGTGTGTGTGTGTGTGTGTGTGTGTGTGTGTGTGGGTGTGTGTGTGTGTGTGTGTGTGTGTGGGGGGGGGTGTGTGTGTGTGTGTGTGTGTGTGTGTGTGTGTGTGTGTGTGTGTTTTGGGGGTTCCCTCGGGGGGGGGGGGTTAGAGTCTACAGGTACGGAGAGACGGCAGCATGACTTCTTTGAAGATGTGGGCTTTCAAAATAGCTGACCCATAACATGAGTGTGTGTGCGTGTGCGTGTGTGTGTGTGTGTGTGTGTGTGTGTGTGTGTGTCTGTGCTGACCCATAACATGTTCAATAATCCCCATTCATGTGTACCAAGCTAGTCTGGTCCCGCCCATGTTTTGTAACAGGTACATTTCCTACATTTCTTGGATAACAGATGGAAAGAGATGGAAAGAGATTCATATCATTAAAGCCATTGTGACTTCTGAAACACAGAGGGTTGATTTACACACAGTATCAAGTCATGTAATAACACACACATGCAACATCAGTTACCACACACAGACACATAAACCCATACCCCCCCCCCCCCCCCGCCTCCCCAACAAGCCATGTTTCGCCCGCACCTTTGTAAGAGATAGATAGATCCATATTACTGCCTTGCACTTGCTGTGAGTACAATCCATGCTGTGAAGGGGATGATGGGAGTAGCAACCCTCTCTCCGCCCGCAGTGAAGGCGAGTCGATCAAATTAACCTCACGAGGCATCAACAAGGGACCCTTCTTCCCTTTATCGACGTCTGTGTTTGGGAGGCTTCTCTCCTCCGGAGAGGGCCTGGGCCCGAACACGGCTATTGATTGGTGGTTAGACTGGAAGCGAAGACATTTTAAGTAGCATCCTGCAGTGAATAACTGGATTTGATTTTGTCCTCAAGGACCCACCCTCTCGCCCCGGAGGATGGTTGGTGATGGCATCTACTGCCGCTGTCGTTGTTGCCGTGGCGAGGTGGGTTTCCCTCTCCTCCGAGGTGCCATGGAAACCACAGAGCTTCCATCAAAATGCAAATTATTAAAAAAGTTTCAGAATGAATACAGAATGTGTACAAGAAAAGCTGTCATTGTCTCCAGAAATTGGCTGGAGAGGAAATAAGAAAGCAAAGGTTTGGCACTTTGAGATCGTTTGTTAATTCTGGGTGAGGACCGGTGTGTGTGTGTGTGTGTGTGTGTGTGTGTGTGTGTGTGTGTGTGTGTGTGTGTGTGTGTGTGTGTGTGTGAAAAGGGCTGTGAGTGTTTTTCTGGACACTCGTAGGGAAAAACATTTCAAAATTGAACCCCAAGACAATTACACAGTGCACAGGCCAAGCTCCTCCACCTGTTATCACACCTAAGCCCGCAAACGTGCATTACTGTCAGCGATTTCCAAGAGACAACTTTAATTACAAAACTGGAGTATCCATAATTCATCAATTGCAACCTGCAAATGAGTGGCACGTAATGAATCTTCTGAAAAAAAAAAGAATTGTATCTCACATTCTAATTATTCTCGACAAAATTAAATTGCAAGGTTTTCAGAATATATTAATGCACATTCATTAATCCTTGAGGCAGTGGCGGTGCAGGCAGTACGGACAGTCAGAAGAGGCTTGCCTACCAACGCCCAGATTCTAAATAATGAAACATACCTCACTATTTAATGATGGCAATTTCTTGTTTATTTCCAACTATTGTCACCAATTAATTTGTAATCATCGGCTGCTTAATCAGCCTCTGGCACCACACAAGAGCACAGAACGTCAGAGAGGAGATTGATATTCAGGCCTACACCAATTCAGGGCAACGACCAAGGGGAAATGCATGAAACTTGAATTTGTGTGTTCAATTTTATCGTTGGGGTTGAACGCTCCGCTAGCATTTGCATCAGATAATGTAAGAGCTTATATATATGAGCAGTATCGATCAAACAAAGGCTAGGATAGTTTGGTACGTACGAGCGTGCTCTTGGCGGTGGAGAGGATGTGCTTATTTTTAGGCGCTCTGGTTATCAGAACAAGCATCTCGTAAAATGATGGAGCATTTCTCAGTGATTTTGGCTTTGTTTCCCGATATGTAAGCAATCATATGCTGATGACAGTGGATTTGTTTTGCAGGAGGATATGCAGATGACACGACACTGAAGAGCGAGAGCAAGGGACAGAGAGATAGAGCGTTCGAGAGAGAGAGAGAAAGAGAGAGAGAGAGAGAGAGAGAGAGAGAGAGAGAGAGAGAGAGAGAGATAAAGAGAGCATTAACATTCAGTGTTATTAACCTCTTTTAAATACTTGAGTGCTTACAGCTGTAAAATATGATCTGCAGATTGTCATCATTTACATGGCTGGCAGATTTAATAATTACCAAATCTCTGTCTCCAACTGCAGGGATTATTTCTGTTTGACAAGCGGCTCAAACAGCTGCCAGATATCGGCCTGTCACTGGCCGTCTCCAGGCAGAAGGACACGTCACTGGAGGCAAGACACATATGCCAGATAGCAGCCAGATAGCAGCCAGATCCACGGCCAGATCCTCCATACCCCACACAGTAGGCACACCTGGCCCATAGTTAGCCCAGATGTGGCCCAGTTCTGCCACCAAACCCAGAGGTCTATTCTAAACTAACCAGTCCTGGCCCCTATGTGCATTAGATCCCTGACACCGATCCATTGGATGTGCGCCAGATCAGCGGCAGATCGGTTCTCGAGTTGACGAATGTGCTCCCCGTCCAGTGGTTCTGCCCCAGAGCTATATCCTGTCACCCACCACATCCCATTGTTTTGCCCTGCAGCCCGTGTCAGCCGCGGTGCAGCCCGTGTCAGCCGCGGTGCAGCCCGTTAGCGGCGGTGCAGCCCGTGAGCCGCGGTGCAGCCCGTTAGCGACGGTGCAGCCCGTTAGTGACGGTGCAGCCGTGGTGCAGCCCGTTAGCGACGGTGCAGCCCGTAACGGACTCTGGCTGAGATCCAGTGCAGATGTGGCACGCAGGAGTTCTGCAGCAGTTCTCCGGGACCGGCCTGACCTGATTGGACCAACACTGTACAGCATCATTTTGAGACCAAAGACCAATACAGTTTTACTATAATGACACTTAGGTGCAGTTTACAGATTTTAGGTTGTAATGATAACAAAGCAGTCTTTTATTTTCCTGCTATCCTCTGTGATTGCGTATTGTGTTCAATTTGGATTGCTTTGGAAACTGTGTTGACGTTCTAAGGGTTGACCTCTGTGTGTGTGTGTGTGTGTGTGTGTGTGTGTGTGTGTGTGTGTGTGTGTGCGTGTGTGTGTGTGTGTCTGTGTGTCTGTGTGTCTGTGTCTGTGTCTGTGTGTCTGTGTCTATGTGTGTGTTTGAGTGTGTGTGTGTGTGTGTGTGTGTGTGTGTGTCTGTGTGTCTGTGTCTGTGTCTGTGCGTCTGTGTGTGTGTGTGTGTGTGTGTGTGTGTGTGTGTCTGTGTGTGTGTGTCTGTGTCTGTGTGTGTGTTTGAGTGTGTGGTGTGAGGAGCGTTTGACTCCATGGCCAGGAAGCCAGCTTCAGAGGAAGCTGAGATCAAATTCACTGCCTGTACTTCAGCGGCCTGGAAACAAGGTTAATCTGCGCTGGTACAGGGAAGATGGATGACACAGGTCAGAGCGGCTCCTCAGCACAGATAACTTCTGCACCCTCTAAAAGCACACCCGTGACCAAGCCTGTCTGGGCGCCCATCTTTACGGCACACATCTGTAACAAGAAAAGATTTAACTCTTTCTGCTAACCTTACAGGTCTCTGTAAGAGAGGTTGCGCAGAGATGTGTGTGTGTGTGTGTGTGTGTGTGTGTGTGTGTGTGTGTGTGTGTGTGTGTGTTTTTCATTCATTCGTTAGGTGTCAAGAGGGTGTAGTGGAGGCTGTGTTATGTGTGTCATGCACGTAAACATGTATGAATGTATGACAGTGTTCAGCTACTCGTCAGGCTAATCCCTCAAAGCTTCCTCTGCCAATCCTCTACAGTACGCTTTCATCCTACTTTATCTCCCATCCCTATTTTAATAACAACAATCATGATTATTCCCTCTTTCTCTCTATCTCCCTCTGTCGTTCTCTGTCATCCTCCATCATCCTCGTCTTCATTAGCATCATCATTTGATGTAGCACGTGAATTCAATCTGTTTTTGTATTTTATTCGATTTTTTTTTTTGGTTTTGACTGAGTATGTAGCAGCTGGTGCTGTTGGATTTAGCCGTTGTAATCCCATGGCAAATTGATTTTAAATAAAATGGTAACCTCTTTAACTGGGCAATCTTACCCATATGTCTTCTGATGTTCAAATAAACATCAGGCTTTTAGCGGCCACTCAGACTGTCGGCTAATGTTGAGTTAAAAATAAATACATACATAAACACACTCATATAACACAATATATATATATATATATATATATATATTGAGAGATTGCCACAGAAAAGAGCCTCAGAAATGCAATTAAGATGATTTAGGCTGGTCTTTTAATCATTTGTTTGTGGAAGCATCATTTTGTTTTCATCTCCAAAACCCCCAAATATTTAGCCATCTCCGCATGCATTAATTCATGAGATTAATTTGGGATTTCCTCTTCTTCTCGAGTCTCTTCTAATTGAGTCGTCAGCTTCTGCACTTTGGGACAGGAGATCTCCTGTGAATAGCTGGTAAGCTGGTCCCATATCACTTTCAACTGTGAAGAGACAAAGAGAGAGAGAGAGAGAGTGAGAGAGAGAGAGAGAGAGAGAGAGAGAGAGAGAGGGAGAGAGAGAGAGAGGGAAAGAGAGAGATATATTGCATTGTAAAAAGGCTGTTGTTTTCACCATTTCTAACAGCTTTTCTCTTTGTACACTGTGGGGTATTGCTTGGCCATAACCACAGAGACAATTAGCTGCAAATACACTATATCTCAGATGTCCTTTTGCAGTGTGTCGGTCCACCGTGGAAGGCTATGAATGTGTCCAAATGTTCATTAGCAGGAGGCCAACTCCATTACTCTAAGTGGTGATATACAGTAAAAATTGATTTTTCAGTAAATATAATCTCAAAGCAGTATAAGGTTTTATGTGATGGGCGTATTTTTTTCACACAGCACAGGCTATACAGAGAGAGACTCATAGAGAAGCACACAAAGTTAAAACTACGTTTTTCTTTTTGGCAGGGGGGTTGAAATAGTCAAACATATGTACTATTTAAGGGGGAAACTGGACAGAGATTGCCTGTCTCACGGTTGGATGAAAAGATGTTTGCAAGGCCCAGTCATGCTTTCAGTGTTGGACCTCTTCAAAGTAACACATTCTCTCTGATTAATGAAAAATATCTGACAAACTGTGCAAACTATGTTGAATGTGTATTATTTACTGAAGTTAATTGATTAAATACTTAGGAGCACACTCATGAATTCCCCAGTATTAGCTGTCTTTGGCCTTGCTGCTCTCCAGTGTGACACTGACGGAGAGAGACACGGCACGAAGAACAACAAGACGACCCGAGGACTTACAGTCTGAATTAGTGGTGAGCCGGAATGCGTCCTTAAAAACCTTGGTGTCATTCCATTTAAAAACGGCTTGAAAGAAAACTATTAGACGGGGAAATCTCAATGTTCCACTTTCACTGTAGGTCTTCCTGGGCAGAATTAACTTTGGATGACTTCAGCGCCAGAAAGAGATTAAAACTGGATTTTAGAAGAAAGTGAGAAGGGTGGGGAAAAAAAAGTATTCTCATCAGATTTCTTGAGTTAGCTCTCTTCTCTTTCAGAGTGTCTGTCGACGGCTCACGGCCATAAATTCCAATTTGTAGTCATTGGGAGTGCTCTAGGGTTTTTTACTCCATTGTACGATCAGCACGACACCATTATAATGATATACGTTTAGAGGTAGGAGAATCCATTTAGGACTACTTTCCAGTGGGAATGTGCAGGGGAATATAAATCTGCGGCTTCTGTAAAGAAACGCGGCCCCTCCGCACCCTGCCTCTCCTCCATTTGATTTGAAAATGAAAATGCACAGATCATCGTTTTTGCCAGCCTTATTTCTCTGCATTCGAGCCAGATGTATTTAGAGATATGTGCCTAGGTAGGGAAAAAAAAACACCCAAAGAATCAATCTTGATTTGCCTGGGAAAATATATAAATAAACACTAGTTGGTAAACATTTTTTATCCTTTTCCTTTGTTTACCGTACACATCCATATTTTTTTAATTATTTAGGAAAAACATTCATCATCAGCACCTACTTACAGGGGTCCATTGTCAGTATGTGTCATAATATGATAAGTATGTGGTAATCCCCAGTGTTATCCTTCCTGAGGTTTATGTCAGACTGTTTTTCAAAAACAGCCTTTTAATGATCCAAATGGCAGATGCTCTGATATTTATACTTGGCATTTAAACTGAAGGCATTTTTACTGAGTGGTCTAATGAGCAGCTCTGCCTACTGGATTAGGTGTCAGGCTTAGTTTTCGGAACAATAGGTATGCTAACAGGAGAGGGGCTAGCGGGATAAGAACAAAGTCCATGTTTATTCCAATACCCAGCAAACCAACTGAGCTGACTGAACCCAGTGTGGAGTGTGATTGGTTTGGGAAAGTCTTCGCCGCCTTGAGAAGAGAGATCATCTTCCCATGATTCCCGTCTGAGCACCCTAATGTTGTCTTGGCACTCTGCTAGGTGTCAAAAGCTCACCGCAGGGATCCTGGTCGATGGTGACTCCAGTGTTTCCCGATGACTTATCAAGTCACAGCGGCAGATTCCCAACTGTTCCATCTCATTTCGTCGGCGCTTAGTCACTCCCGGGGGCCGGGTGGAGTTCTGCTGTGAACCCAATCCTCATCGGAGCACTTCATTTACACATGCAGGGAACACAATATAATATTTCCGCCCGCATTATAAGCGCACGCTCTTATGCGATGGGCCACTTAGACTCATACCCAGATACCCTGTGGACAATGACTCTCGCCCTGTGCATCACTGTCCTTCCTCCAGCCTAAGGCACGAGTATGTCCATGAAACTCTAAATGATCAATGACAAAGTCGAACACGCAGCATTAGCCCTCTGCTGTGGCCATTTTTGCCGATGTTTATCAACCTGCCCTGCAGGCCCAGCAGCATTAAAGGCGGAGCCTTCTGCACTAGACTGCCACCTATCTGTGTCCATGTGTACTGCACTTTAAGCCTGCTTCTCGTTATAAGTTGGTTTTCACCAATAAGCAGTCTTTTAGGAGGTGAATTGGATGAAGCATGAAGGGTACCAAATTATTATTTCACACTCCCCCTGCTCTATGTATCTGTACACTGTATATGCAACGTGCCAAATAACTTGTCTGATGATTGCCACTGTAATGAGTATATGACATGCGGGGGAGGTACCCAGTGCTGCAGAAATCAATTAGCTCCTCTCGCTCTCATTGTGCTGTTAATAATCACATATTCAGCCCTGGCGGTCAGTCAGACACTCTCTCAGTGGAGCACTGGAGCTTCTGCGTGTGGGGATGTGTGTGTGTGTGTGTGTGTGTGTTTGTGTGCTTGTGTGTGTGTGTGTGTGTGTGTGTGTGAGTATGTCTATGTGAGAGTGTGTGTGCATGTATATGTGTGTGTGTGTGTGTGTGTGTTTGTGTGTATCTATGAGTGTGTGCATGAGTGTGTGTGTGTTTGCATGTGTGTGTGTGTGTATGTGTGAGGCTTCCATATGCTCTATGGAGAGGGAGACAGGGAAAGGTCAGTTTACTGGCTACGAGGCTGACCTCCAGAAAGCAGCGGAATTAGAAATCAATCCCTCTGACCTTTTCATGCAGGGGGAAGAGAGGAGAGGCACATGTTCTGATCCAGGCGGTGTCCTCTTAAAGAGAAGGGATTGCCACGCTGGCTCGGGATTTACCAGCGGCCACGTTTCCATTTGACCAAGTCACTCGTGTGTGTGTGTGATTCACACACAAACAAACAAACAAACACCCGAGCACAAACATGCAAGGTGAGTGCAAATGTACACGAACCACGCAGAGACACAATCGAACGAAACACCTGCGCGTGCGATCATGTTCATGCACACTAGTGCAGCTGAGGCCCGAGGTTCTGTCCAAACCCAACCCGAGACCGAGAGAGTAGTAACCAAACCCGACCCAAACCTGACAGGCTTTCTGTTTTTTTTATATATGTCCCCTGTCACACAATTGTGGTTACCATGGTTACAGCGTGTCTGTTTACCCAGATTACATATGTGTGGGTGTGAGGCAGAGAGCACTGATAAAATGGTCAAATCTACAAAATGGACACCCTGGCTTCCAAAAGTTGTCTTCACAAAGTACTTCTCTCTGATGTGTCACAACAAACGACCCGTTGTTTATAGTAACAACAAACCCCACAAAGACGCTCACACCTCTGAGGTAATCCATCACGGCCCCTGGGAAGGAGAGAACTGTTCCTGCACTGTGTGTGCATCCCCCGCCATCTTAGGCACAGAGTGATTTTAAGATGACCGCAGCACCTAAAACCATCTGTAAATGGATGTGAAAGTCGGATATATTCACGTTTAGTCTTGATCTGATCTCTGTGATGTGGGCAGCAGTCTGATCATGGTTCCATTACAATGTAAAGCATCGGCATGTGTTAGTGTTTCTGACTGGAATCTCATTACCTTAGGTCTGCATCCTACAGTAATTAGCCTTCCATTGACACCTAGCCCTAGCCAGCTCCAGCTGAACACTCAGAGGACACCAGGGCAAGTCTTAGGGGACTGAGCAGTACTACATCTCGTAACTTTCACTTTGCTTTTACTCTTCTCTTGGCTCATTCTTTCGGTTTCTCTCTCTCTCTCCTTCTCCCTCTCTCTCTCTCTCTCTCTCTCTCATCTCTCTCTCTCTCTCTCTCTCTCATCTCAGGGTTTGGTTCCTCTACGATCAGGTTTCTGTGGTCATTTAAGTATATTTGGTCTAATTGGCATCCAACATGTTTATTCAATTGTTGTTGTCAACAGTTGTACTTATCCATTGGGCTTTTACAAATCATTCAAGCTGATACTTGTAACGTTTAAGCTTACCATTTATTGCATTAATAAAACAGTTTAGTCACTAAACATTCATATAACTCCTTGTGTGCCATGTCATAATATTGAACAGCTGTCTTATACATTGCTTGGTAATAATGGAGCCCATTTAAAATGTCATGGAGTCAGATGAATTGTATTTTTCAACAATATATACCTCAGACTCTAAAGCATTCTTCTGTCCCATGAATGTCAGACACGCTTAAAACTTCCATCCCTGCTGTTTTCTGGAAGACTCCGATTTTAACACATAGCTCACCTGCAGTTTGTCAACATTAGGTCTAACTTTAAAACCCAGCATTACAAATAAAAATGTTGAGTCTTACCAGATGACACATTATGTTTACTATCTTCCATCCTTTAGTCTGTGTGAAATAGTATGTGTTGCATTGTCACGTAAATAAATGAATGAAGCCCTGAACTGAACAGGCAGTAGCAGTAATGCAGTAAAACTAATCCAAGTCTCTTGCAGAACTGTCGGACAGGATTCTTCACATTACACAGAATAAGACGTTTTAGCCTTAGACATCCATAAATCCACGTCTCTCTGGGGGACTATTTTTCTGTCATTCTTCATGTCAGCCTAAGTCCACCATTAGAGTGGATGGATGCCATTTTGTTCTGTGCATGCTCAACATGTCTGTGCTAAAAGCCACGTGCTTGTCTTTATGCTGCAGTGTGTGTGTGTTTTTGTGTCTCTCTCTCTCTGTGTGTGTGTGTGTGTGTGTGTGTGTGTGTGTGTGTGTGCTAATGTGTAGTGGAGGCTCGTATTCTGCAGCAGCCAGATTAGCACATAAAAAATAATGTCCCCAGTTTACGCCCGCACCGGGGGATCCCCCTATAATTCTCCACTAAATGTACAACTATGGTTGCTTGGGTCTAAGAGCCTCTCAAATATATTCACGATTTATATCTGAGGCTGGAGAATGCCAATAAAGAGTGTCAGATTTTACACGGCTTAAACAGTTCTCTGCCTTCAAAGGCGAGGGATCATTCATTCCACGGTCCAGTAATGGGCCGTTTGACAAGGCAGCGGTCGGTTTCTAAGTGATAACTAGCCGATGCCCATTCAGATGCTCCACCTAGGGAGTCTGCTTTTTCCGTGGCTGCAGGGTATGCTTTTAGCGCGTCCGTGCCAACGTTGTCAAATTTCACAGAATTGAAAGCAGTTTCAAAGCCTGCTTATAATTCTCAGCATCAGTGGCACTACTTTTACCTCGCATGTGTTGCTTGCAGCACATACTCCACACACTTACATCACATAATTAGGCTGTGAGACACATCATTCTGCAAAACAAACCCAACTGAGGCATATCTAGATAGGTGGATGATGAAGGTCCATGCCCAATTACCCCCCCCCCCCCCCCCCCCCCCCACACACACACACACACACACACTCTCACACACACACACACACACACACCTGAGCCTTATGGGACAGGAGAAAGCATTAGAGTGATAGATGTTGTGATACAAATACAATACACAATAACACAATACAAATAATCTGACTCCAAACAGTGCCAAACAGTATATACACCAATATGGCACCCAAGGAGTTATATGAATGGATAAATAATGAACAGTTTACTAATACAATAAACGGTACGCTTAAATGGTACACATGTCAGTCAAACTGAATGTAATGAACAACCTGCAGGAAGTGCAACTATAAACAATAGCAAGCAATAATGTACAACTGTAAACAATAGCAAGCAATAATGTACAACTGTAAATAATAGCAAGTGCATAGGTCGAATGCCAGTTGAATGCCAATTAGACCACGTTCACTTAAATGACAGAATAAACCTGAATGCATGAGATATATATATATAGCTACTGTGAAAACACAGTCCAGGTTGAGAAGCTGTGGTGTGACCGCTAACCGCTAACCTCTGACCCCCTGGCCAAACACTGAATGATTAAATCCAGAAAATGGACATCGTCAGAGTGAGTTTTGCCTTACAAGAAACCCGAGGAAGTGTAACAATGTTTTTTTTTTTTTCTCATACAGGACTGGAATACACATTCAGTCCTCATGCATGCTTCGTCTCCTTCACATCAAGCGTTAGGCATGAACCTGGTCTTCATCCATCCTGGTCTTCATCCATGTACGGAGAGAAACTGTTGTCTCCAGACACACTGACTAATGAATGCATTCATGTACAGCTGGCCTGTCACCTGAAATTACTTCCTTTACTACAACTCCCTCCATATTCAAGAGCTTGTATGCAAACAACATGTTATACCAACTGAAGGTATGGTGATTCGCTGGTTATTGTGAGAGGTATAACTGATTCAGTCACACTTTGTTGGGCCTTGGCAGGAGTAAACTTCACTTTTCACTATTGAGAACAGATTGAATACGTTTATTCATTCTGCAGACTTACTGTATTGCACAGATGTTCGCTTTTGGTCCGTCAGCTCCTTGGCTATCAAAGGTATAGCCTTGACATTGTTAACAACTCCCTCTACCCGTTCAGTAAAAGGAGAATGATACGTCTGTAAAATAGGATTAGGTCTGAGATTTGTGTGAAGGAAAAGTAGTGAGTCAGTGAGCGTACCTGCATGCACATGTGCCTGTGTGTGTGTACAGTGTCTCTGTGTGTGTGCACATGTGTCTGTGTGTGTGTACATGTGCCTGTGTGTTTGCAAATGTGTCTGTGTGTGTGCACATGTGCCTGTGTGTGTGTACAATGTCTGTGTGTGTGTACATGTGCCTGTGTGTGTGTACAATGTCTGTTTGTGTGCACATGTGCCTGTGTGTGTGTGTACAGTGTCTGTGTGTGTGCACATGTGTCTGTGTGTGTGTACAGTGTCTGTGTGTGTGTGTGTACATGTGTCTGTGTGTGTGCACATGTGCCTGTTTGTGTGTACAGTGTCTGTGTGTGTGCACTGTGTCTGTGGGGAATAGCTTAAATAGTCATACACACACATGCGTCGATTGCATTTCCAGACCATTTTAGATGCCGATAATTGACACTTCTAGAGATTTATCCATGCTGATTATTAATTACACAGTAATAATGAAGGTGTCACACTGTCCTTCAAATAAGTGTTAGAGACGTCTCTTGGCTGGTTTGGGTCATCTGATTGCTTCTACTCAATGCCCACAACGTCCTACCTTTCAATGTGGGCTCTCAGTAATGCCAAGGGCACCCAGGTAAACAGACAAGGTAAGCTGCGAGGCTTTCGCTGCCAAGAGACCCTGACCGCACTTAACACCCTGCGCTTGAACGGTCTAGTTACTGTATATGTAGGCATTAACGTCCCGAAAACCCTCTCACAGACACACACACACACACACACACACACACACACTTGTTTATCTGTTTTACTCTAAAGAATTTACAAAGCCGTGACTGAATTAAAGCTGGATGGTCAATTAAAAGAACCCTCTGACTCATCCGTGAGCGGTTCACCTCTTTTGGAGTCATCATTTCAATGTTTGCCATTTGTCCTGCAAAGTTCCCAAACACACACACACCCAGACACACACACACAAATTATTACCATCTTTGTTGTGCTTAGTCTCCAAACACACACACACAATTACAACAGGCAGTCTGTGGTTATTATCGCAGGAGATAATAACAGCTGCATTGCCAGAAGAAATGATTGTCATCACCATATAATTTCACTTTCGTTTATTTCATTTCAACAGCTATGCTTGGTCAATTAGGCCTCATTGCGGCTCTGATTACAAATGCCACCTTGAGAGTGATCGACCCCCCAGGTCATGGCACCTCATTGGTGGCATCGCCACGGCGACAGCACTGCTCCTCCACTGCCGGTCCACCTGACCGGAGGACGGGGCGACCCGCGTGCCGTTCCTCGGCCGTCTCCCAGGGCAACACGTCCTCCGCAGCCTGTCTGATCTCATTAGAGCTTCTCTAATCAGACGAAGCAAATGGATATCAGGCAGGTCATCTGGGCAGCCCGGGGCCCTGATGAGGAGACGTGGCCCCGGCCGTCACAGAGGCCCCACAGGGGCCGGAGGGCATGCTGCTATCAGAGGAAGCAACCAGACACTGTCACTTTCACGCAGCTCCTGTGATGGTGCTGACGACGAAGACGATGATGATGATGATGATGATGAGGATGATGATGATGACCATCTATCATCATACCGGGCACAGTGCTGATGACGACGGCGGCAACGACAACAACAACGACAACGACAATGACAACGACAACGGCAACGACAACGACAACGACGATGATGACCATCTATCATCATAATGCCCACAGTACCCTACAAACATTGCTGGTAATGTTTTTTTGGTGGATGTGGAGGGGTACCATTTTGTTTTTGCGTTTGCTTATTTGGTTGACATTGGTCATAGAGGACCACATCTGGAATTACTGGTAAACTCACATAATGGATGTGGGTGGCCAGGTTATCAGAAAAGAGAGATTTCTTAAAAAAAAAAAAAAAATAATTCAATGTATGGTGAACAATGAGTAACCATCCCACGTGCCCTCTGCTTGAGATAGTGCCGCCCACTCACAGCAGCATCCTTTTGTAGCATACAGTCCCACTTAATCACACATCTGTCAGTTCACTAAGCCTTCAATCATAACGGCACAAAAATGTAGTCCATTCAACCCTCTCTGGAAACGTCCTAAAATAATGTCATAGAACACATTCAATCTACATTTTACATTTTTTGAACATTTTTGACACTTATTGAGTTACACAATGAGTAATCACAGCAGTAAATGAGTGGCTTTTAGTGAGACCTAAGTCACAAAATAAAACATAATTATCCCTGTCATACTCAACTACACAATGTGTAATTTCAGCTCATTATAAAAAGTAAAAAGTTTTAAAAAAAACATGATCACAAATGAAAACTGTCAAGCCTTCCCTCCCACCTGTACTGGACCAACCTACACATCTGTGGAACGATGAATACCCTAAGGCCATGTTAGCACCGACTAACTGGTTAATCTGAAACGGGGAGAACAATGTTTGTGATCATTAGCAGTAATATAGCGTATGTTCGGCTCAGTACAGTTGTGTGTGGAGGGATTACCGCACTGTAGAAACGCCTTTGCAGATCGATAGAGGCCCCATAGGACCTTGTTTGATGGAGCATGATACTGAGCCACCAGATGATTTGAAACTGAAGGAACTAATTGCACAGTTTAGAATAAATCGAGAATACAAATTATATATGTTATATTACCTGTGTTATAATGATATCCTCATTAGAAACATACAGTTTATTGAGGTACAACTGCACACGCACATACACACACACACACACACACACACACACACGCACACAGACACACAGACACACGGACATGCACAGTTTTCCTTTCATTATTGGGTCATTCCACGCCAAACGGGACAATGGCTCCCACTCGACCGTCTCAGATTTGGCAGAAAAAAATCAAGGTTGTTCATACACTTCTTAATAGGTATAGTCCAAAATATTAGCTCTCTACTCCCAATAGTTCTGTCACAAAAAGATGTTTTAGGGGGGAGGGGGTGCCTGCACTTGAGACGCTTTTTTAGCAGCGTTTTCTGAAGAGCCATTTTCAAATTGCTATTACTAGAAAAGTATTTAAGCTAGCTCCTTCAAACTTTCTAGGCTTAAAATATGATACCATTACTTGAAGATTATGGACTCCCAAGGGTGTGGCTTGGATATATCATAGTATTCGGGGTGCTTGAATTTGCGCGAAAATTTTACTTTACGCTTTGTTGCAGCATCTTTGAATGCCTGTGGAAAGCTCAATGTTAAAGCTAGAGACTTGATATTATACACAGATATACACTATGTATGCTTCGTATGTTGTATTAAAAAAAAAACTGTCCTTATGTGATGAATGGGCTGGAAGATATTAAAGCTTGAAAATGGATGAAAACCCATTTTGTGCCATTTTTGGCATGCTATAGCAAAAAAATGACAGCATTTACCAACATGAAACAATTTATTTTGGAAAGATTAGATATTTGTTCTTAACATATAAAAAATGTTTGATGGTGTTCTGCCTCGTTTTCTCAAAATATTTTTTTGAAAATATGGGATTTGTGTACACGCCCAGCATTCAATGGCCTATGGAAGCACATTCAAATGACAGCAAAAGGTAAGTTTATGACACAGAGCTTAAACTGCGTTTGTGTATAAAATCTGTGTATCATATCAAGTCTCTAGCTTTAACATTGAGCTTTCCACAGGCCTTCAAAGATGCTGCAACAGAGCGTACAGTAAAAATTCCGAGCAAATTCAAGCACCCCAAATATTATGATCACCCAAGCCACACCCTTGGAAATCCATATTATTCAAGTTATAGTATCAGATATTAAGCCTAGAAAGTTTGAAGGAGGTAGCTAAAATACATGTCTAGTTATATCAATTGCTGTTGCTGTACAGAAAACGCTGCTAAAACAGTACAGGCACCCCATCACCCCTAAAACATCATTTTGTGACAAAACTGTTGGGAGTAGAGAGCTAATATTTGGGACTATATCTATTAAGAAGTGTATGAACAACTTTGAATTTTTTTCAGCCAAATCTGAGACAGTTGAGTGGGAGCCATTGTCACACTTTACATGGAATGACTTACAAGTCAAATGTGTGACAATTTACAATTTAACATTAATCAAATAAAGCATTTTGTGCAGTTTAAGCTCTGTGTCATAAACTTTTGCTTTTGCTACCATTTGAATATGCTTCCATAGGCCATTGAATGCTGGGCGTGTACAAAAATATTTTGAGAAAATGAAGCAGAAAACCATCACAAATTTTTGATATGTTAAGAACAAATATGTAATCTTTCCAAAAAAAATAGTTTCATGTTGGTAAATGCTGTCATTTTTTTGCTATAGCATGCCAAAAATGGCACAAAATGGGTTTTCATCTATTTTCAAGCTTTAATATCTTCCAGCCCATTCATCACATAAGGACAGTTTTTTAATACAACATACAAAGCATACATAGGAAGGTCTGTGTATAATATCAAGTCTCCAGCTTTAACATTGAGCTTTACACAGTCCTTCAAAGATGGTACTACAGAGCATAGTGTAAAATTTTCGCACAAATTCAAGCACCCCGAATACTATGATATACCCAAGCCACACCCTTGGAAGTCGATATTTTTCTTTTACTTTTCTAGTAATAGCAATTTGAAAATGGCTCTTCACAAAACGCTGCTCAAAAAGCGTCTTAACTATTGGCACCCCCTCCCCCGTAAAACATCCTATTGTGACAAAACTATTGGGAGTAGAGAGCTAATATTTGGGACTATTCATATTAAGAAGTGCATGAACAACCTTTAATTTTTTCAGCCAAATCTGAGACGGTCGAGTGGGGAATTTTCCTTTAATTGTCCCGTTTGGCGTGGAATGACCCTATTGTTACAGTTTACCTTTGCTGTCTGTCCACCAAACATAGATGGCTCAGAGCAAAGCAAACAAAAGACAGGGGTGAGGCTTTAGTACTCTGGCTGAATGCCTAATGCAGGTCTTAAATCACAACAAGTGTCTCTGTGGACGGCAGCTGATCTCTCCCCGATCTACCTCACCATTCTCAATCAGAAAACACCACTTTGTAGGAGCGGCTGACGGTGGATACATATGCGCGCGCGCGCGCGCACACGCGCACACGCGCACACGCACACGCACACGCACACGCACACGCACACACGCACACGCACACACGCACACACACACACACACACACTGTGGGAGCCTGGCCTTGCAAGGGCAAACAGTGGGTACACAAACTGGAAAAGAGAAGTCAGTCTGTCTTGGAAGGCGTCTGGTTCTCACTCCTCTGTAGCTCAAGACAGTCTGGCTTCCGTATCCTCTGGTTGAGTTTAAAAAGGCTCCTGATTGCCTGATTGATTGAGTGCACCTGGGAGGGACAACCAGAGACACCTGGGTGGGGAGGAGTTCCCTATGAGAATCCTCTGGGGTAGTACCGCCCATCCAACACCATGCCTCTTAATTGCCTTCGTTTGGCTGTACTCAGCCATGTGGGGCACTGCTCACCGGCTGGGCCATCACAAAACACACACACACATACACACACACACACACACACATACTCTCTCGCTCTCTCTCTCTCTCTCTCTGTTTGTGTGTGTGTGTGTGTCTATCGGTCTGCCTCTCTTTCACAGACACACAAGCTTCCTATCATCCGTCACTTTTGTGTCTGCGCAGTGATATTTCTCAGACCACTCGGCAATCTCTCAGTGAAGGCTACCCGTTCATTATGTGAAGAACGACACATCTCTCAGTGAAGGCTACCCGTTCATTATGTGAAGAACGACACATCTCTCAGTGAAGGCTACCCGTTCATTATGTCAAGAACGACACATCTCTCAGTGAAGGCTACCCGTTCATTATGTCAAGAACGACACATCTCTCAGTGAAGGCTACCCGTTCATTATGTGAAGAACGACACATCTCTCAGTGAAGGCTACCCGTTCATTATGTGAAGAACGACACATCTCTCAGTGAAGGCTACCCGTTCATTATGTCAAGAACGACACATCTCTCAGTGAAGGCTACCCGTTCATTATGTCAAGAACGACACATCTCTCAGTGAAGGCTACCCGTTCATTATGTGAAGAACGACACATCTCTCAGTGAAGGCTACCCGTTCATTATGTGAAGAACGACACATCTCTCAGTGAAGGCTACCCGTTCATTATGTGAAGAACGACACATCTCTCAGTGATGGCTACCCGTTCATTATGTGAAGAACGACACATCTCTCAGTGAAGGCTACCCGTTCATTATGTGAAGAACGACACATCTCTCAGTGAAGGCTACCCGTTCATTATGTGAAGAACGACACATCTCTCAGTGATGGCTACCTGTACATTATCTCAAGAATGACACATGTCATGTCAAGAATGTCCGTAAGCATTGTTCTCCTTCACTTCACAATCACGGGAACTGGATGGCCAACAAAAAAAAAAACAGAAAGAAAGAGAGAAACGGATTCTCCACACACAAGGAAAGCTAAGATGTCAGTGAGCGAGCCGTGGATTAGTGGCTTCTGCAGAGAAAGCCGTGGGATATTGCCTGCAGCCAAAGCAATGATACATACCAGGGCTACAGGCTTCCTTCACTCTGCCCTGGTATGTGGCAGTACTGGACTGCATATGAGTGCTCATGACTCAGGCCCCTCTCAGCAAAACAAGCAAACAAACAAGAAACTAAATGAAATTTTTTTTTTCTATGTCTGTCTGTCTGTCTTTCTCTCTGTCTCTCTTTCTCTCTCTCTCTCTCTCTCCATCTCTCTCTCTTTCTCTCCCTCCAACTCTGTCTCTTTCTATCACTCGCCCCCCCACCCCTCTCTCTCCCTCCATCTCTCTCTTACCCTCTCTGTCTCTCTCACTTTCTTCCTTTTCCTCTCCATATCTGTGGGGGTGTGGAACATACCATCCTCTCTGTGTGTGATGATGTCGCTGGTTGTTGAGGTGTGCAGGACGAGGGTGTGTGGGATGATGTCGCTGGTTGTTGAGGGGTGCAGGACGAGGGTGTGTGTGATGATGTCGCTGGTTGTTGAGGTGTGCAGGACGAGGCTGTGTGTGATGATGTCGCTGGTTGTTGAGGTGTGCAGGACGAGGCTGTGTGTGATGATGTCGCTGGTTGTTGAGGGGTGCAGAACGAGGCTGTGTGTGATGTCGCTGGTTGTTGAGGGGTGCAGAACGAGGCTGTGTGTGATGTCGCTGGTTGTTGAGGGGTGCAGGACGAGGCTGTGTGTGATGTTGCTGGTTGTTGAGGCGTGCAGGACGAGGCTGTGTGTGCTGGTGTGTGCTGGGGTTGTTGAGGTGTGCAGGACGGAGCTGTTTGCGATGTTGTCGCTGGTTGTTGAGGGGTGCAGGAAAGGGCTGTGAGTGATGTCGCTGGTAGTTGAGGCGTGCAGGACGAGGCTGTGTGTGCTGATGTCGCTGGTTGTTGAGGCGTGCAGGACGAGACTGTGTGTGATGTCGCTGGTTGTTGAGGGGTGCAGGACGGAGCTGTGTGTGCTGGTGTGTGCTGGGGTTGTTGAGGTGTGCAGGACGAGGCTGTGTGCTGGTGTGTGCTGGGGTTGAGGTGTGCAGGACGGGGCTGTGTGTGCTGGTGTGTGCTGGTTGTTGAGGGGTGCAGGACGAGGCTGTGTGTGCTGGTGTGTGCTGGGGTTGAGGGGTGCAGGACGAGGCTGTGTGTGCTGGTGTGTGCTGGGGTTGTCCTGGCCAGTGTGTCGCCTCAGGGTAAAACATCTCCCAGTCGGCAGCAGAGTGCTCGGGGACGGCGGGTGCACCTCGCACGGAAATACCCCCAAAACAAATTAGTGTCGTGTTCGAGCACGCAGCCCGTCAATGAGCACAGCCCTAACGCACTGCCCTTCGATGGCCACGATCCACTCTGAGTCTCTAATGATGGTCTCCGATGGCCTCAACACGTTCATTTGTGTCTGGTGGCTCTCACCAGACTAACTTTAGAGCTGCTAATGTGGGGAGCAAGATGCCCCCTGGGGATGTGAAGGGGAGTTGGGTATGTGTCTGTGTGTGAGTGGTGGGTGGGGTGGGTGGGGTGGGTGGGGGTGGTGGGCGATTAGTGGGGGTTAAATGTTCGATGCACATTCCCGTTTTGAGTTGCACCAGATGGAGGTATGTAAACATTTCCCCCTGTCGGCTGTGAGTTCACTGCTATTTCCGGTGTTTTTTGTGTTGAACAGATGGACGCACAAACCCTCGGCAGAGTTCTTCAGCGCTTCAGAAAAGACCTTAGTGAGCCTATTACAGCTGTGTGGAGAGGCCTGGAGTGGTGGAGGGGGGGAATGTGAATATGAAACACAGCCCTTCATGCTGCACACTCCCTCAATATTGACCACTCCTCATCCCCTCATTACCCACACACTGAATGGAGGGGATGCTTGGTCAGCAGACAGACTCCTCCAAGCACACTGACACTCAGAATAACTATATGATGCCCCCAAATGAAACGCCAACGTAGCGTGTCACAGTCAGCATTAGCTCACTGGTCTCAGGATCTTCTGCGCACGGAGAGAGAGACAGAGATAGAGAGAAACTAGTGAAGGGAATATGAATCATTCTGTGGACAAACAGACGGATGTGTTTTGTGCCAAGAGGTGGTTGATGGATGAGCTGATGGTGACTGAAGATCCAAATGGCTGTTGAGTTTAGGGTTTGTTGTGATTGTTACGGCCAAAAGTGAAAAGCAGAAATTATCCAAAATTGTTGTCACAATTCCTCTGATTTTGAGTTTGAGGTTTTTTTTGGCCGCAGAGTGGCGACCTTGCTTATAAGGACTGTGGTTCAACCCAGGTATCTGATATCTTTCCACACGTCTCACACAATCTGTGACATCTGACTCAGTGGACTCAATGGAACCGATTGGACTATCTGTCAGGCTGGACACCTTTTGGTTCTCTTTGTACCTCCAATGAGGGACTGCTGTGAATTACCCAGTTGAGGAAACACACAGTCCATGCTAGTTGCCCTGACCTTTCAAATGAGCCCTAATGCATGGCCAATCTCAGTGAAAGATGTCATGTGTGAAAGCAGAGGCTCTTTTGTCTTTTTTCCTGGTGGTCAGTGTGTTTTGAAGATAGCCCAATTGTTTACGCCTTAATGGGCCAGCATTCAATCCCTCATGCCATTAGATGTCCAAACATCCTGGGAAAAAAAAACACCATTTATTTCCCCTTCTTCCGCAATCATAAGAGAGTAATTATCATTCCTCTCAATAGAGACGCTCTCATTTCTTCCTCTGACACGACTGCTTCTTGTCCCGGTTTGATCAATACACTTCCCTGCAGCTAATGAGAAGAGTCTGAGTCCAGGCCCCATCTCACAGAGGAGCGCAGAGCGCAGAAGCACAGCAGAGGCAGAGGCAGAGGCAGAGGCAGAGGCAGAGGCAGAGGCAGAGGCAGAGGCAGCGCAAACATAGCTCTCATTAAAATAAGGAAATAAAACAGAATCAGGATCTGTCATTGAAGGTGGCAGTGAGGAAGAGAGAAGGAGAGAAAGAGGGAGAGAGAAAGAGAGATGGAGGGATGGAGAGAGATAGAGAGGGAAAGAGGGAGAGAGATAGAGAGGGAAAGAGGGAGAGAGAGAGAGAAAAGAGATGAGATGGCAGGCTGCTCAGCTTGGTGTAACTGTGGCTAATTAGCGGCCATGAAGGGAAGATGGGTGGTGTGGGCATCGCACGCGGTGAGCTTCATTATGTGCCGGCGCTTTGCTCTGTTCCTCGTGTTTGTGGGTGGATACAGACACTCCAATCAGGCACTCAAAGAACATGTGCCTCTGTGTGTGCATGTGTTTGTGTGTGTGTGTGTTTGAGAGACAGAGAGAGAGTGTATATGTATGCATGACGTGTGTGTGTGCGTGCATGTGTGTGTCAGAGAGAGCGGACATAAGACCACTACCTCAATACACTCATCAGCTTTACTTGTCAAAAAATCTAGAGTAACTCTTGATCTTATGTCTTCAGCAACTACCAAAACACCACACTCTAGGGATATGTATTTGATATCCAAAACACCACAACTACCAAAACACCACACTCTAGGGATATGTATTTGATATCCAAAACACCATACTCTCGGGATATGTGTGATACCCAAAGTCACCATAGATGCTGTAATAGATGCTGCGGGCATCAAGAGACAAGAGATAAGACGCCTACCCCTGTGTGTAAACAAACTCCGATCCGGTCACCATGGTAACCCATTCACTCTACATCTACATACAGAACAGATTTAATTATTTCATGTGCGCGATATACCATTTCACATTTTAATGAATCAATTAAGTATTTATATTTCATCTACATTTTAACGATTGTATTTTGACGCAAAAAATGCTGCGTAAAAACGAAGCTGATCTATCAATGAATTTTGCTCTTGCAGCTCATCACAGGCCTGCATGCAGCCGCCACAGGCCCCTGCTTTCACACAGATAAAACATGGATCACTTGCTGCTCACACGCTCTTCTCTAAAATCACTGGAGAAATCATCCTCATACTAATTCTGTGACTCTCAATCAAACAGACTCTTGCAATGATTTTTGACAGTGAAAATGTACATTCCATTCCATGGTGATGTGGTGTTCCACGTCTTATATCATGGATCGGTGTGTGTTAGCTACTCAATGGAGGTGTATAGGAGGAAGGGAGAAAAGGAGTCTGCAACAAGCCCAATGTATACTTGGCTTTTTGAGAAACAATACAAACAAACACAAGTGTTTACTCACACACACGTGTGCACATACAGTATATGTACACAGTCATATTCACACACACACACACACACACACACACACACACACACACACACACACACACACACACACACACACACACACACACACACAC